>NC_057807.1:330147735-330421351 GCF_018294505.1 Triticum aestivum | reverse complement strand
TCACTGTTCATCCAGAGAGGCAGCATCGACCGGCTTCAGTTAGCAGCAGTAGCGAAGGAATCGATCTCTCGGGTTCAGTAACGCGTAGCCTGTAGTGCAATCGCTCAAGTTCAGTTAGAGCCCAACGCCTCGCTCGGGTTCAGTTAGAGCCAACGCCTCGCACACACGCGCGTATGTGTATGAGAGAAACGCGCATCGCTCGGCCCCCGACCACCCACCGTAACCGGGAACTCCCTGAAATATTCCTCGCCCTCGCTTCTACCACGGTTTTTTCCGTCATGGACGGCCCAAAGAATGTCATGCAACTGCGTCTCCGGCCCGCCCAGGACGAAAAACCCATTTTCTATCATGATTTTTTGACATAGAAGTAGGAGCCCACCACATCTATGATGATATCGGGTTTTGTCACAATTATCGTCATAGAAGTGTCATATGTATGACAGAAAAAAATTTCGTTCGGCCCAAAATGTCACGGATGTGTCTTTTTTTTGTAGTGATAGCCAAAGAGGAAGGACACAAGCTCCTCGCCAAAATACACTCCGGCATGAGCAGCCATCACGGCGCAACTCCGACACTAGTTAGTAAGGCCTTCCAAGCTGGATTTTATTGTTCCACCGCCAAAGAGGACGCGAAAACCCTGGTCCAGCAATGTCCGTCAGGTTTTTGCCAACCAAAGTCACATCCCCCATGGCTCTACGGAACATTCTGATCACCAGGCCTTTTGTGGTCTGGGGGCTTGAGAAGGTACGCCCTCTTAAAGGGGGCTCACATAAAAATAAATACCTACTCTTCATGGTGGACAAATTTACAAAATGGATCTAAGCAAAACCGGTTACAATGGCTGAAGCAACACATGTCCTAGAATTCATATCTGACATAGTCCATCACTATGGTGTCCCCCATAGCGTAATCACGGATAATAGTGCCAACTTTACAGCCAAGGAGGTCAAGGCGTGGTACGCAAAAATGGGCATTCAGCTGGACTATGCCTCTGTTTAGCATCCCCAAACCAATGGGCAAGGTCAAACATGCCAACGGACTCGTGATGAGTGGAATCAAGCTGCGCCTAGTCCACTCCTTAAAAGGGGTCGACTGCCATTGGGTAGAGGAGCTCGACTCCACACTTTGGGGACTACACACTACACCTAATCGATCCACAGGCTACACACCATTCTTTATGGTGTACGGAGCCGAGCCCGTCCTACCATGTGACCTCATTCACGACACACCTAGAGTGTGCATGTACCTAGAGAGGAGCCTGAGTTAGATCGGCAGGATGACCTCGATGCCCTTGAGGAAGAAAGGGATGTGTCTCGGGCCATGCTTATAGTTGCTCATGCCATGCTTAAATAGCTAGGAGTGGATAATGATTTATCTTGAGTGTCAACATGCATTAAAATGGTTATGATGTAGTATGATAGTATGGTATTTCCCTCGGAATGTTTCGAGTGGCTTAATTTGGCACATGCTCACGCATGTAGTTGATTCAAAACCAACATAGCCTCCATGATATTTATCTTCATGGTGTTTGATATCCTACTCATGCTCCTATTCAATTTTAATTATTCTCAATGCATGTTTATGACCGTTTTTGCTCTCTAGCTGGTCGCTTCTCAATCTATTTGCTAGCCTTGACCTGTACTAAGCGGGAATACTGCTTGTGCAGCCAAATCTTTAAACCCAAAGTTGTTCCAGATGAGTCCACAATATCTACCTATATGTGATACTACCCTGCCATTCCAAGTAAATTTGCATGTGCCACCTCTAAACATTCAAATAAACATCTATTTTGTGTGCATGTATCGCTCATGAAGTGACATGGGGCGGTCAGTATCTTCCATGCTAAGCGTGTTATTATCACGATGAGTGTTTATTCACTTGTCCTTACATGTGAGGGAATGGTAATCGGGATACCCACTCCCATGGTAAAATCGCAAAATAATGAAACAAACTCCCCCAAAAAGTTGTTGGTATGGAGGGCACCTGAGGATTCGGCTAGCCATGGCTTCTGTTTGTTGGCTGAGGGGGAGTAAACTTTACATTTTTGCTTGGGAACCGCCGATAATTTGTTTAGCATGTAAGATATTGAAACTCTAAGTCGCAATGTTGATAGGTAAGGCTGTAGCGACCAGACCTCAAACGGTCAAGTCTCTGTACAGATATAACATGTCCGAGAAATCCAACTTCCTTTAGCCAAAACTCACATTTGCTGAACTTGGCATACAACTGATGTTCTCTGAGCTTCTCAAGAACCAAACGAAATGCTCCTTATGCTCCTCTTCATTCTTCGAGTAGACCAATATATCATCAATGAACACCACGATGAACTTATCCAGAAACTCCATAAACACCTTGTCCGTCATGTTCATGAAATAGGCAGGCGCGTTAGTCAGACCACATGACATAACGGTATACTCATATAGCCCGTACCTTGTGGTAAAAGTTGTCTTAGGTATATCCTACTCTCATATCTTCAACTGATAACCTGAGTGAAGATTGATCTTTGATAAAACTTTAGCTCCTTGCAACTGGTCAAACAAATCATTGATCATCGGTAGAGGGTATTTGTTCTTGATCGTCACCTCATTCAGGGCACAATAATCAACAACAATCCTTAAAGATCCATCCTTCTTCTTCACTAGAAGCACTAGGGCTCCCCAAGGTGATGAACTTGGTCGAATGTAACCTTTCTCCAGTAACACCTTTATCTGTGTCTTAATTTCCTCCAGATCCTTTGCGGGCATCCGATATGGTCTCTTTGATATTGGTCCGGTGCCTGGCAATGGCTCAATCAAAAACTCAATGTCTCGATCCGGTGGCATGCCTGGTAACTCATTCAGAAATACATCGGGTAGTCCTTCACCACTGGTACTTCCTCCTGTACAACTCCTAATAAGGAATTCACTTGAGTCCTCCTCGGTGCATGCCAGGATACATACTTGATCCTCTTTCCTTCTAGGGTGGTGAGAAGAATTGATTTACTAGCACAATCGATGTTTCCTTCAAACTTGGATAGCCAATCCATTCCTAGTATCACATTGAATCCTTGTGACTCCAGAACAATTAGGCCGGTGGGGAAAACATGTCTACCTATGGTTAGTGGCAACTGCTAGCATCCCCTACTAGCCATATACTCCGCTCTTGGGGAACTTACTAACAAAGGTGACTTAAGGGCTAAGAGGTTAGCAGGTTATACTTATCCACCAATCCCCTTGATATGTATGAATATGATGCACCCATATCAAAAAGAACAAGTGCAATAAATGCATTAATCAAAAACTTACCGACAACTGCGTCGGGTTGATCCTCAATCTCCTCCATGTTGACGTGGTTCACCTAACCTTTGGTGAAGGGGTTGGGCTTCTTGGCAGAACCTCCATTGCCATTTCCATTCTTCGCTTCAGTACATTCAGTGGCATAACGTCTGGTCTTCTGGCACTTGAAACAGGTAATGTGGCTCAGATCCCTCTTGGCTGGTGTTAAAGGGTTGGAACGGTTCTGGCTGCTGCTTCCTCCATTCTCATTGCCATTCTTGGGGCCACTATGGTTATGCGAACTTGCTCCATTGTGCATATGTCCTCCATGGTTATGGACTCCATGTTTGTGGTTATGTCCTCCTGAGTACGCGGAATAGCGAGGCTTCTGCTGAGCTCCTGAAGTGTATCTCCACTGTCCATACTTTCTCTTGCGATTATCAATCTGTTGCTGCTTGCCTTCAATCATGAGAGCCCTGTCTACCAACTCCTGGTAGTTGTTGAATGTTGCCACCATCAACTGCATGCTCAGCTCATCATTCAGTCCCTCCAGAAACTTCTCCTGCTTAGCAGCATTTGTAGCTACGTCATCAGGGGCATAGAATGCTAACTTGCTAAACTCATCCACATACTAGCCCACTGTACGTCCTCCTTGGCGTAAGTTGCGAAACTTGCGCTTATTCATGCTCATAGCTCCTGTTGAAACATGGGAAGTGCTGAAAGCCTGCTGAAACCGATCCCATGTAATAGTGTCAATGGGGTAAGTGGTTGTGAAATTCTCCCACCATGATGCTGCGGGTCCATCAAGCTGATGTGCGTCAAAGTGCACTCTCTCTGCATCTATGCGTCCTTCAGTGGTCAGCTCTCTTCCAATCTTGCGGAGCCAATCATCTGCAACAATCGGCTCGGTGATACTAGAGAACACCAGCGGATTCAACCTTAGGAAGCGGGCTAGGTGATCAACAGGGGGTGGTAGTGGTGGGTTGTTGTTGTTGTTGCCTTGGTTCTGTTTCTGAACTTGTATCTGCATCAAGGCATTCTGCTGCTGGATCAACTGAGTGAGCTCCGGTGAGAAAGCAAATCCATTGTCACGTCTCGAAGGCATCTGATGGGTTAGAGGGGGTGAGAAAACAGAATATAATGAGTTCTAAGATATATTCACTACCCATAATGCTTATGAGACAAACACAATCAATTTCACTTATTCAATAGCACACAAATTACCCAATCGGTCTATCCTATGATTACAAACTCGATCGTTTCTTACTACTTGGAGGGAAATACTACTAGTTACAATGGTGGTCATCTAGAAATTTTCATCAGAGAAAGACTCCATGATATCTGCTCCAGCTGCGTCAACGTAGTCGTCATCGCTGTCATCATTTGCATCACTATCCGTGTTGGTGTCGTCCAGGATGATGTAGTCCTCCGAACGGATCTCTGTTGCTCGCTTGATATTCCCCACTGATATTCCCATCTTCCTCTTCAGGTCTTCATGCTTCTCTAGTAGTACGGCAATCTCTTCCTCTATCCATCGTGTGTAGACTTGAGTTCCTCTTCTAGCTTGTTGTTTCTCTTCACCAGTTTCTTGATCTTCTTCATGTGGATAATTTGTTGATTCTCCTATCGATGAATATGATCTCCCATCTCTTGAATGTAGGCTACAATTAATCCATCCCTCCTGGTATGAATCATCTCCCATTTGTCATCTTGGCGGCCACATATATGGTAAATGGTATTCTCCAGCTCGTTGTGATACACTTCACATATGCGTCCAAAGGTGATATGTGCTGCCATGCTCTTTCCTATACTCCAGCTTGGTGCATCTAGGTAGAAATCAATAGGCTCCATTGTTGGCGCAAATGTCCTCCCAGGTACCCAGACTTTGATCTTCCAGCATTCCTCTTTCGGTACAGATGTAGAGAAAGTCCTCGTGAAGCTTGGTAGTCCGATGTTCAAATACTTAGTGACTTCCTTCAAGTGTTTTCCTAAAGGGGTGTCATCATTCAGCTGAGTGAACTTGTTCCTGGGATCTGCCATCTATAGAGTAGAAAGAGAGGAGAATTAGAAATGAGTAGAGAAGAGAAATCATGTGGCTTATTCTAGTGGTCCCGTCCTATAGTCAGCATGTGCTCTGATACCATCTTGTAGCGACCAGACCTCAAACGGTCAAGTCTCTGTGCATCAGTGTCATCCCTGGACCAGTAATGCTGACACGCACAATACTCGAGGAATTATAATAGAGTTTCAATCACACACCCATTACATCAAGTCCTCATAAAGAGTATGATTACACAAAAATATCATGGATGAAGGCCATCTAAACTAGATAACTGCGAATGCTTTGAAGGTAAATGAGTCCATCAACTCCAATCATCATAGCTGAGTGCAAAACAAAGACCTATCGCACCTTATTCATCGTCTGAGTAGTCTGCAACATGAGACATTGCAGCCATTTAGGTTAGCACATTGAATATGCTGGCAGAGTTACACTGTAAAGCAATGAATTGCAAGAACTATATCTACATGCAATATTTGGCTGGCGGAGGCTATAAGTTTACGATTTTGCATAAAGCTAGTTTTTTCCTACAACAAAGGAATAAATTTATTTAACTACTCCCAATTTGCCCAATATTTGAGAAGGTAACCCCAACTCAAATCCCAATTAAAAGTATCATCATTAACCCAAATCAAATTAATCAAAGTAACGTGATGAGATCACATCAATAGATTCAAGTACTAGATACTCAAGATGTCCATAACCAGGGAGACGACTAATCTTGATTAGTTTGTACACTCTGCAGAGGTTGCGAACTTTTCCCCACAAGACTTGATCGCCTCCCTTGAAGTCCTCGCACTGCCTGGTGTTTGAGAATGGGATGACCGAGACACAGTCTTTCAAAAGCATTTACTCTCTACTCCGGGCGGACCGGTACACCTACAATCCCCCTACATCTGCTAGTCCACCTCTTCAACAGCTCACACCGCTTACTCAACTATGCCAGAGCCCATAATGGTTGTGGCTGCACATGAAAGTTTCTAGCATGAATAATCTTATGATCCCTTTGAGCCTGTGTGGCATTCCGTAGGGTGATCACACGGGTACTCCGGGATCCCCTTGGGCAAGCACTGGGTTCTCCAGGTGCCCGGGCAAACCAGTGGGTGCTCCAGGGTGCCCCAACCAATCCACCCAGATGTCTATTAAAGTAGCCACCTTAAGTTTCCCTTAGTTAACAATATCTCTCTCATCTTTCATGAATTCTCTCAAACCAAACCACATCTACGAGCATAGCATAGTAGTATAAGCATAACATAGTTGAAAGAACATGTGGTGCCCGCATGTTTGGTTTTGGTAATTGATGACAATCTCTATGGACTAATGGTTTTCTTGAGTTATATTTGAAGGATTTGTCCATAGGCTTTTCTTGAAGTCCATGTGTAGGTTTCAAGGAGTTTATGAGTTGACCAAGGTGCTATTAAGGAATTATCCAAAGATTGGTCATGCGAGTGTTGAGCTTATTGCAAGCATGTCTTGAAGAAGAAGGTTGTGTGATCATTCATGTTTACATCATCCAAATGAAGAGAGCTGCAAAGATTCAAGGTTGATCAAGCCTAAGTCAATAGTGAATCAAGTTGATCAACTCACAAAGCGTAGAAGATGTACCAAGAGGGATCAAGTGATCCCATGGTATGGTAAGCATTGTCCATTGCACTTTATGTACTAGCCCATGGTCTATGTGAGAGTTGTATGTGGGGTTAGGTACGTATCCATGGGCTTGCGTCAAGAGGAAGATATCATACAACCCATGGAAAGGATGACATCAAGTGGTGATCGTCATCAAGATTGCCGTGTGCAAGTTCAAGTGGAGCATCACAAAGAGATCAAGTGCTTGAATCTTGCCATCCATTGTGGTGTCAATGGACTTGTGAAGATGTGCCGAAGAGTGGTTCACCCATAGTGAACTATGGGGGAGCAATCATCTAGTCTTCTTCAAGCCAACGCAATCAAGAAAGGTGGTCCAACTTGAGGGAGTCAAGATCATCTTCATCTAGCTCAAGTGGACCATGTGCAAGGCAAAGTTTTTCCCTTGATAGGTTTTCAATTTTACCGGTCTTGTGGTGGTAGTTGGGAGACCGAGTTATAGGATCGTTTGCCGTACTATCAAGGGGGGCTCTCAAGTTGGTTGCTTGATCGTATCATTAGTAGAGAGCTCAAACCATTGCATCCTTGCATCATGTTTCTTGGTTCTTGTTTGGTTATCTTTGTGAGTCTTATAGCTTATGGTCATCTTGATGACAAGCTTGAGTTCATCGAAAACGGAGTTCGCATGCGTCTTCTATGATGTTTTCGGTGTTGGAGGTTTTATCGGTCTTATCCGATGAAGGGTTATCACCATTTTCTTATGGGACTTTTATCATTTGCTTATTCTTGATATTTCTATCAATATTGTGTTAGCCCATGTCGTTAGCTTTCCAACAAATTTGGTTTCGTTGAATTCGGAGTCCGTTTGCAAAAGTTGTGGTTGTTTTGGTAAAGGATGCAGCGGTACTACCGCGACTAGAGCGGATGTAATTTTTTTACTACCGCTCCAGAGTGGTACTACTGCGGCTCCTGAGCGGTAGTACCGCTCTGGAGCACTACTACCGTGGCTCCTAAGCGGTAGTACCGCTCTGGACCAAACACTCGTGTTTTCTCCCTCGTTGGGTTGTTTTGACCGTGCTAAGCGGTAGTACTGCTCCTCCAAGCGGTAGTACCGCTTGTGCACGACCTGAGCACATAACGGTTGGATTCGGGAGGTCCTATAAAAGGGGGTCTTCTTCCCCAATGAACCCAATCCTTTGAGCTCGTGTTCTTCCCCCATTGTTGACCTTCTTCGAGCTTGCTAACTCTCAATCCCTCCATGGATTCTTGCTAGTTCTTGAGGGAAAAGAGAGAGGAGATCTAGATCCACGTTTCCACCAATCACTTTCTCCTCTAAGTGAGGGGAACCCCTTGGATCTAGATCTTGGAGTTCTTCATGTTCTTCTTTCGTTCTTCCTCTCATTTTCCTCCCTAGCATTAGTTGCTTTGGTGGGCTTTGGGAGAGAAGGACTTGGGTACTCCGTGTGCCCTTGCTATTGCATTTGGTGCATCGGTTTGAGTTCTCCACGGTGATACGTGGTAGTGAAGTTTGAGAAGCTTATTACTCTTGGGTGTTTGTTCCTCTTGGGTGCCTTGGTGCCCTAGACGGTTGGTGGTGTTCGGAGCTTAATCATTGTGGTGTAAAGCTCCGGGCAAGCATCGGGGTCTCCAATTAGGTTGTGGAGATCGCCCCGAGTAATTTGACGGGTTCGGTGACCGCCCCCAAGGGTCGCCATTTGTACAGGTTCGGTGACCGCCCTCAAGGGTCCCTTAGTGGAATCACTCTTGCATTGTGCGAGGGCGTGAGGAGATTATGGTGGCCCTAGTGGCTTCTTGGGGAGCATTGTGCCTCCACACCGCTCCAAACAGAGATTAGCATCCGCAAGGGTGTGAACTTCGGGATACATCGTCGTCTCCGCGTGCCTCGGTTATCTCTTAACCGAGCCCTTTACTTATGCACTTTACTTTGTGATAGCCATATTGTTCTTTGTCATATATCTTGCTATCACATAGTTGCTTATATTGCTTAGCATAAGTTGTTGGTGCACATAGGTGAGCCTAGTTGTTTTAGGTTTTGTGCTTGACAAATTAACCGCTAGGTTTATTCCGCATTTGTTCAAGCCTAAACCGTAATTATTTTAAAATGCCTATTAACCCCCCCCCCCCCTCTAGGCGACATCCAGGATCTTTCAATTGGTATCAGAGCCTCGTCTCTCTTTGTTAGGCTTAACCGCCTAGAGAGTAAAGATGTCGACTAGGGGATTAGGATTCTCTGACACTCTTAGTTTCGATGGCACAAATTTTGATGTTTGGGTAATTCGCATGCTTAATCTCTTTAGGGTCATGGACCCAAATTTAGAGCGAATTGTAGATGGGTTTTTCTCCTCCTAAGGATCTCCAAAGATTATCTTTAGAGGATGAGAAAAACTCTTATCTCAATGCTCAAGCTTCTAATGTGCTTTTTGATGCTTTGAGTAATGTAGTTATTTTTCAACTCATGCCGTTTCGGGATGCTCATGAGTTGTGGACAAAGCTTCAAGATAAATATGGTGTGTCCAATATTTGTGGGGATGATTGTTCCCCCTCCACCTCTGGTCGTATTGTCTTCTCAACTTCTTCTACTTCACCTACATGTGGTTTTCCACAAGGTAATGATATGGTGAGTAGTGTTGGTGATTGCAATGATGATAATATGCTTACTGTGGATGATCCTTCATCACTATCTTATTGCAATGCTCCCTCTTTGGGCTTTAACACTTCGATCACTCCAAATGTTTCACATGCTTGTGTTGATAATCCTTGCATATCATGTAGAAATTGCTTGACTAGATCTCATGATGATATGCTTGCTATGTCTTGTTGCCATGATAAAAATGCATCTATTTCCTCGAATTGTTGTGCTAACAATGTAGAGGAAACCAAACACTCCATGGAACAAGATGTTGTGTTTAATGGTACCTCAAGGGATCCTACATCATCATCTATTGCTTTTTGCCTTATGGCTAGGGCGTCAAATGTATCTCCTACTTTGTACCCCAATATGTCTCTTGATGATGATGTTGAGGATAATGATGAAGAGAATGATAATGTTGCCTCCTTAAAAACTAAGGGGAAATGATTTTTAAAGCTCTTCATAAAAATAAAATTGCTCGTTCCAACTTCATGGAAATAATGTCCATTTCCATTGATGGCAAGAAATACATTGAGGAGTTGGAATCTCATCTAGAGGAGCATGAGGTCACCATTGAGAAAATGGAAGGTCATGGGCGTGATTACGCTAATGAGATTGCGGACCTCTCTCAAGCTCTTGAACTTGAACAAACCACCAAGGAATCTCTTGAGGAGACTTTTGCTCTTGAATTGTCTAGAGTGAAGGAATCTAATGATAGAACTCTTGAGGTGGCCAATGTTTTTAAAACTAAAAATGGTAAGCTTGAAATTGCTCATGCTAGACTCCTTGAGGATTTTGAGCACCTCGAAAATGGCTCAAGGGTCATCGAGGGTGAGTTCATCAAACTCACCGAGTCTCATGCTCAACTTGAAGCTTCTTATTTAAAAGAGCTTTCCAAGTTGTCCTCTGCTATTGTTGTAAATGATGATGCTTGTGCTACTAACTCTATTACTTGTGAAGCATCCATTTTGAAGGAGAATGTTGAGCTACGGGCTCAACTTGAGGTGCTATCTAGCAATTACGAGAAATTGGAAGAAAGTCATGAAAAGCTCTCAAGCTCTCATGATGATCTTCTAGTATCCCATAGTGTGCTAAAGATAGCTCACGAGGCCATGATTGCTAAGGTAACATCTAGTGAGCCTCATGTGGATACTAACACTACTTCTAGTCAAAATGGTATATTGCCATGTGCTAGTCCTTGTAATTCATCTACTCACAATGTTGGTACATCTTGTGATGAATTGCTTTCCTTGCCTTGTTGCTCTAACGATGAAGCTTATACTTCCTCTAGTACTTGTGTTGAGACTAACCATGTAGAGGAAATCAAAGAGCTCAAGGCCCAAGTCACTTCTTTGAAGAAAGACTTGGAAAAGAGTCATCAAGGGAAATCCACACTCAACAATATCTTGAGTGTGCAAAAATCCCCCAATGACAAAGGTGGACTTGGATTCAACTCCAATAAGAAGAAGAAGTCCAAGATGAACAAAAGGAAGGGCCAAGAACAAGTGAAGAATTCGTCCAAGATTGTTTGCTTCAAGTGCAAAGTCAAAGGGCATCATGTTAGATCTTGCCCATTGAAGAAGAAGGCCATTAGTGTCAAGCAACAAGGGAAGAGGGCACAAGTTCAATCTCATGCTCAACATCAAGTTGAAGAAAGGCCTCTTCCCAAGAAGACTCAAGTTAATGCTTCTCAAATTGAGAAATCAAGTGAGAAGAAAGTGAAGAGTAGACGTTGCTACTTATGTCGTGAGAAAGGTCACGTCGCTTCTTCATGCACTAGTGGTAACTTATCCAACCCAATTATTATTGATGATATCTATTCTCTTGGTAAGGATAAGGTTGGCAATGTGCTTGCCAAGTTTGTTGGTACTCAAAGTGGTGTCAAGCAAAGAACCATTTGGGTATCCAGACCTATTGTGACTAACCTCTTAGGACCCAACTTGGTTGGGGACCAACAAGCTCAAACTTGATCAATAGGTGTTGTTGGAGGGCATTGGAGACTTGGCTACATTATGAAGAATTAAGGGGACTTCATCACTCTTATTGTCTCAAGCCAAGTCAATTGAATCATCAAGTTTATATCTTATATCCAATGTGCCTCCTTGCGGTAACTTGTACTTAAAATTGCTTACATCGAAAGTTACTTGCCCCCTTGCATGTTTTGGTTTTGTTCCTTGCATGTGTTTGTATATGTTGTGATTCCAACTTGCTTATCTTGAGCAATCAAGTATGTGTGTGTTGGTTTGCACACCATGTACGTGTGTGTCGTGCGTTGAGCCTTTATGCTTCTTGTTTGTATCCTAGTTGGCTCGTGTGAGAGATTAATGGAACATCCCATTTTGGGGGAGTGATGTGCTTTTTGCACATCACAATCCTATAAATGTATGTACATGAGGAATACCATCTAGTATTGATATTACAAGATTATCTAGTCGCTAGGTGGTATATCTCTCATGAGAAATTCAAATTCTAAATAGTCCATTAATTATCTCTTGTTTGTTCCTCTTATTGCCTCTTGTTAAGTTCTTATTGGTATCACATTATGGGGGAGTAATATGCTAAGTGCATATTACAAGCCTAGAAAATGTGTACATTTCGGATATTGTCACCTAGAATTGATATTGTAGATTATCTTGTTCCTAGGTGGCATGTTAGCTCTACAAGTTGCAATTTGCTTGTGTTTGTTGTGAAGATGATGTTGGATGTCCTTGTTATCTACCACCGGGAATTTTTTCCAAATACTTCTTGTCTTTTGACAATTGGTAGTCACTTATGTGTGGTAGAATTTGTTGATCATCTTTACTTTGGCTTTTGTTTTTATTTGCCTTTTCTCTTGCCAAGGTTTGTGTCAACTCCCGGTGTCTTCCCTACCACTTGTGGATCTTGTTTATTTCTTGTTCTTGTCTAGTGTTTTCTAGATATAGTGAAAGTAGTGATCCCACCTTGTGCATTTTGTATTCAAATGCAAATCCTATATAATGCACAACTCGTGGGGGAGCTATCCTATTTTCTTTAGAACACTCTTCTTGTGATCCTTATCAAGTGTGTTTTGGTGGAAGGAAAGCCATTTCTTTTTGGTACTTTGTGCCATCATGAAACTTTGTTGAGAGCTTGGTTTGTTTGGAACCATCCTCTCTTTGGGAGTTTGACATCTTTAGTTTAGTGTGTATCAATGGATATCTCATTCCTTGATGTATCTTTAATGATATCTTCCAAGTGATGATTTCTCCATTTGGTATCCTTTTCACTTGGCATTTCTTTCTCTTTAGGTTTCAGGTTTTGAAAGTCTTGAGCATGCATGTTTACTTCATGTATTTTATTTGGCATGCTTTCTTTCTTTGACTCAATATATAGGGGGATCTCCACCAAGTCTCAAATCGGATGAGATGTGTATGAAATTCATTTTCATATCTATATGCACATATTTATGTGGAGTTTGTCCTATGTATTGGTTTTTCTAACTATTTGGTACCAATGAGTTTGGGTACCGTTTAGTTTGTATTGTTCTTCTAGAAACATTTGGAGATGCATTGGATGCTCGACTCACTCACAAGGAAGGTGTTGTCACCATGTGCATATTGGAGTCAAGCTAGGATGATCAATGAACTACTATCTACCTTCAATTGGTATCTACTACATCCTTCCAATGATATCTCGGTAACAAGTATCTATTCATGCTTTCTCCTCTTGCATTCAACCTTGTGTAGGTTGCATCTTGGCATGATATTCATTTCATATCTTGTGATACTTGTTTCCTTTCTCAAAGCATCCCAACGATGATCTCTTGTTGCTAGTTGTGATGCCTTTGATGGATGTGTGTTTGGACTTCATTTTTATACAATAAGACCATATCTAGCCAAGTGCTATGCTTTCAAGCAAATATCTTATTGGTATATTTATGACTTCCTTGTGGATATCTTGTTCCTTCGTGTTGTAACTATTTCGGGTGTACATCCTTCTTTGTAGATATATATATATATCATCATGATTTCGTCTACATAGAACGTTATACACTTGAGAGAAATTACATCTCTAGTTGATATCTTTTCTTTCACGTCCACCTTGTCTTTCTTATGTTATTTATTTGGTGGCTCCGTGAAAGCTTTTGCCTTGAGTGCATGTCCTCTATCGTTGCATCTTGTTGCACTCTTGTGTGGTGAAGATTATTTTCCTCTTGCTTATCTTTACGAGGTTTTTGCCATCTTAATTGGTATCCCTCGTCTTGATGAGCCTCCCCTCGTCTATCTTCACCACGGGTTGTCACAAGCATAGGTTCTCTTTTGCTTATTAGTAAGCTTGTGAACTCATTTGTCAGTTGTGTGTGGGAATGATAGGCCTTGCACCATGTGCCTCATTCTTTCAAGACTATGTTGATGCTTAATGCTCATCCTAATCTTAGTCTTCTCAATTGCTTCGCCATGACTCACACACATCATTTTGGTTGAGCATATTCTTAAGTTGCCTCTTTTACATGTTGCTCAACCATGTGCTTGTTGCAAGCGCTAGGCTTTGTTTCCTATATGCTCACTTGCACTGGATGTGAGTTTCTATTGATTTTGGGGGAGCTATGATCCTATTTTGTGCACTTTGTATTCAAATACAAAAATTCTTATGTGTGCACAAATCATGGGGAGCTTCTCTAGTTTCTTTAGAACACTCCTTTGCGCTTTTCATAATATCTTTATTCTTGTGGCATGTAGGATCATTGGTCTAGTTGGTTCAATTGATATCCGTTGATTGCTTGCTTCAATTGGTATCTTCTGATTGCTTGTGTCTCTCTTTGTTATGTCTTTGTGGCATATCTTTCTGCTGCAATCTTTGGGCATCAATATAGTTTGTCTTCCTCCAAGTATTGGCAGTTGGATATGTGTATTGCATTCCACTCTCTTGTTGAGAAATACACAATTTATGGAGGACCACAATTTATATTGGCCTTCTAAGATTTTCGCCCATTTTGGCAATCGATGCCAATGGGGGAGACGTTTCAGAGAGTTTTGTGGAGTAGCTTTGGTTTTTTTTCCTTAGCATTTGCATCTCATACGCATGCATTATTGGTTGGTTCATTGAATGGTGATGCATAATTCCATGTATAAACTCTCTTGAAAGTGATAGTCATCAATTACCAAAATGGGGGAGATTGAAAGAACATGTTGTGCCCCCATGTTTGGTTTTGGTAATTGATGACAATCTCTATGGACTAATGGTTGTCTTGAGTTATATTTGAAGGATTTGTCCATAGGCTTTTCTTGAAGTCCATGTGTTGGTTTCAAGGAGTTTATGAGTTGACCAAGGTGCTATTAAGGAATTATCCAAAGATTGGTCATGCGAGTGTTGAGCTTATTGCAAGCATGTCTTGAAGAAGAAGGTTGTGTGATCATTCATGTTTACCTTCAATACATCATCCAAATGAAGAGAGTTGCAATGATTCAAGGTTGATCAAGACTAAGTCAATAGTGAATCAAGTTGATCAACTGACAAAGCATAGAAGATGTACCGAGAGGGATCAAGTGATCCCATGGTATGGTAAGAATTGTCCATTGCACTTTATGTACTAACCCGTGGTCTATGTGAGAGTTGTATGTGGGGTTAGGTACGTATCCATGGGCTTGCGTCAAGAGGAAGATATCATACAACCCATGGAAAGGATGACATCAAGTGGTGATCGTCATCAAGATTTCCGTGTGCAAGTTCAAGTGGAGCATCACGAAGAGATCAAGTGCTTGAATATTGCCATCCATTGTGGTGTCAATGGACTTGTGAAGATGTGCCGAAGAGTGGCTCACCCATAGTGAACTATGGGGGAGCAATCATCTAGTCTTCTTCGAGCCAACGCAATCAAGAAAGGTGGTCCAACTTGAGGGAGTCAAGATCGTCTTCATCTAGCTCAAGTGGACCATGTGCAAGGCAAAGGTTTTCCCTTGATAGGTTTTCTATTTTACCGGTCTTGTGGTGGTAGTTGGGAGACCGAGTTATAGGATCGTTTGTCGTACTATCAAGGGGGGATCTCAAGTTGGTAGCTTGATCGTATCGTTAGTAGAGAGCTCAAACCATTGCATCCTTGCATCATGTTTCTTGGTTCTTGTTTGGTTATCTTTGTGAGTCTTAGAACTTATGGTCATCTTGATGACAACCTTGAGTTCATCGAAAACGGAGTTCGCATGCGTCTTCTATGATGTTTTCGGAGTTGGAGGTTTTACCGGTCTTATCCGATGATGGGTTCTCACCATTTTCTTATGGGACTTTTCTAATTTGCTTATTCTTGATATTTCTATCAATATTGTGTTAGTCCATGTCGTTAGCTTTCCAACAAATTTGGTTTCGTTGAATTTGGAGTTCGTTTGCAAAAGTTGTGGCTGTTTTGGTAAAGGCTGCAGCGGTACTACCATGACTAGAGCGGATGTAATTTTTTACTACCGCTCCAGAGCGGTACTACTGCGGCTCCTGAGCGGTAGTACCGCTCTAGAGCAGTACTACCGTGACTCCTAAGCGGTAGTACTGCTCCGGACCAAAAACTCGTGTTTTCTCTCTCGTTGGGCTATTTTGACCGTGCTAAGCGGTAGTACCGCTCCTCCAAGCGGTAGTACCGCTTGTGCACGACCTGAGCACATAATGGTTGGATTCGGGAGGTCCTATAAAAGGGGGTCTTCTTCCCCAATGAACCCAATCCTTTGAGCTCGTGTTCTTCCCCCATTGTTGACCTTCTTCGAGCTTGCTAACTCTCAATCCCTCCATGGATTCTTGCTAGTTCTTGAGGGAAAAGAGAGAGGAGATCTGGATCCACGTTTCCACCAATCACTTTCTCCTCTAAGTGAGGGGAACCCCTTGGATCTAGATCTTGGAGATCTTCGTGTTCTTCTTTCGTTCTTCCTATCATTTTCCTCCCTAGCATTAGTTGCTTTGGTGGGATTTGGGTTCTCCATGGTGATACATGGAAGTGAAGTTTGAGAAGCTTATTACTCTTGGGTGTTTGGGCACCCTAGAGCTTGTTCCTCTTGGGTGCCTTGGTGCCCTAGACGGTTGGTGGTGTTCGGAGCTTAATCATTGTGGTGTAAAGCTCCGGGCAAGCGTCGAGGTCTCCAATTAGGTTGTGGAGATCGCCCCGAGCAATTTGACGGGTTCGGTGACCGCCCCCAAGGGTCACCATTTGTACGGGTTAGGTGACCGCCCTCAAGGGTCCCATAGTGGTATCACGGCATCTTGCATTATGCGAGGGCGTGAGGAGATTACGGTGGCCCTAGTGGCTTCTTGGGGAGCATTGTGCCTCCACACCGCTCCAAACAGAGATTAGCATCCGCAAGGGTGTGAACTTCGGGATACATCGTCGTCTCCGCGTGCCTCGGTTATCTCTTACCCGGGCCCTTTACTTATGCACTTTACTTTGTGATAGCCATATTGTTCTTTGTCATATATCTTGCTATCACATAGTTGGTTATATTGCTTAGCATAAGTTGTTGGTGCACATAGGTGAGCCTAGTTGTTTTAGGTTTTGTGCTTGACAAATTAACCACTAGGTTTATTCCGCATTTGTTCAAGCCTAAACCGTAATTATTTTAAAACGCCTATTCACCCCCCCCCCCTCTAGGCGACATCCACTATCTTTCAATAGTAACACCCAAGGGTTTAAATATAAGACAATAGGTTCCTACCTCATCATCTACTTCCCAGTACTCGCATGTTATCAAACCTACTCATGCAATGTTTGAGGGTTGAAACTAATGCATAAAAAACTAGGTATAAAGGAGTATGATCAAAGTGTAACTTGCCTTGCTGACGATCTGCAAACTCTAGAGATTCGTAGTAACAAGCTTCACACTCCAGATAATCTAGCGTAGACAAACAATAGCATACATAAGCAATCACTCAAACGAAACACGAGAAAACCGAGAAAAGGTCCAAATCAAACACGAAACAAGCAAACGGCTTAAACTAACAAAAGTCAAACCTAACAACAATATTATCATGTCTTAACAGTAGGTACATGTGATTAGCTACGATCTGCAAAAAGAATCAACTCAAACGGAGCAACGAAACTCAAAATTCGAACGAAACAAGATCGTTTACTAATCTAGACTAAACTCAAATTTTACAGTACGAAAATCATGTTCAAGTTCGTTAACTGGAAAGACCAGAACGATACGAAGATTTAGGCGCTGGTTTCATCTAATTTGGATAACGAGTAAAAAGTTATGCTAGTTTAAAGATCAGGGGCTAAATCACGAGAAAACTATTCGCGGATAGATCCCTGGCCAAAAATAAACTAAAAAGAAAAATCCTATGGCGCGAACGTTCGCTAACAGAACTTATACGGCGAAAACCGTCCGTTAAAACGAACGAACGAATGAACGTTCATTAAGTAATAAAAACAAAACTAAACCGATCAAATAAGTGAACTGGCTAAACCGAAAAAACCGACAAAACCCTAAAAAATGATCTAGGTTTTTACCTAAAAACCAGCGAAAACCGGCGGGGTTGACAGCGGTTTTCGGTGAGATGGCGATGGCGGCGGGCGGCGCGGGGCTCACGGGGCGGCGACTCGGCTGTGGGAGGTGGTGCAGGGCAGAAGCATGAAGCGGCGGCGGCGGCGCAAGGCGGCGGCGGCAGCGGCGCGCTCGGCGCGGGGTGCATCGAGAGGCGGCGCTGGACGAGGTCCAGGGGGTCCCGGGTGCAGCTATATAAAGGGCGCTCAACCTCGGGAGGTGGAGTCCCGGGCGGCGACGGCGGCGCGGATCCCTTGTCCCGGCCGGACTCGGGGAAGGCGGCGGCGGCTTGGGCTTCGGCCTGCTCGGCTGGGCCTTCGACCCAATCAGGCAGAAAGTTTTTTTAAAACAAAATTCGCTCGAAAGTAAAAAATCCTAATAAAATATAAAAAAAATTCTGAAAATTCCAGAAACAATTTTCAACGTCCAAACATAATATTTAGGACAAGATGAACATTTTTCTGGACTATGATGTAATTTTTGAAAAATGCAATATTTTTCTAATTCAAATAAAACAACAAATAAAATACCAATAAAATCATAATTTGATTTTAAAATTCTTTCTCCAATATTTCTCTCTTTTTTTTGAGGAAGTTCTCCAATATTTCTCTCAGGTTGAAGAAGTCATATTATCTTCTCTCATATATTTTTAATTTTGGAAATAATTGGAGAGGAAAATAATAATAATCAAATTGATCCCTTCTTCAAATTTGAAATAAATTCAAATATGAATTTTGTGAAACCTCCAACTCTCTCTTGGGGTCCTTGAGTTGCTTAAGATTTCTAGGATCTCAACAAATGCAAGAATAAATATGATATGCATATGATGATCTATGTATAACAACCAAATTGAAAATTGGGATGTTACAAAGGCGTACCTCCCGAAACTATATTCATCTCTGTTTTAAGCTCTGACCTCTGACACCTCTACAAATTCTTGCTTTCCTCTGTGAAGGGCTTTCCATTCACTTTTATGTTATTTTACTTTTATTAGTGAGTCACCACCCTCTCATTTACGCACTAGTTGGGGAGCACTATTGTCATTCTTATTCATTGGGTATAGTTATTGTTGAGTGTGACATGACTGGATCTTTTGTACCATGAATTACAATGTTTAGTCACTGCTTGAACTTCAGAGGTGCTCTGCATTTATGTTTTGCGGTCTCAGAAAGGGCTAGCGAGATACCATGTTAGCATATTATATCATGATTGTTTTGACAAATTATTAGCATCCGAGATATCTTATTATTGCTCGCTAGTTGGTTGTGTCATTGGTATGAGTAAATGTGAGACCTAAATGATATCATGAATATGGTTAGTTCATAATGCTTGCTGAAAAGATCATTAGTTAAGCATATATACAATAACAAGAATAAAAAGAGTTTGTAAAAAATTTCTTTATCACTTTCAGTTTATCAACTAAATTGCTTGAGGACAATCAATGAGTTAAGCTTGGGGGATTTGATACGTCCTAAACGTATCTACTTTTCCAAACACTTTTGCTCTTGTTTTGGACTCTATTTGCATGATTTGAATGGAACTAACCTGGGCTGACGTTGTTTTTAGCATAATTGCCATGGTGTTGTTTTTGTGCAGAAATGAAAGTTCTTGGATTGAGCTGAAAATTGACGAAGAATTATTTCAGAATATATAAAAAATATTGGCGAAGAAAATTACCACAGGGGGCCACCAGGGCGCAACAAGCCCAGGGGGTGCACCTGGCAGCTCCCACAACCCTAACCCCAACTCCGTAAGTACCTATTCGCCAAGAAAAAAAATAGAGACAAGGAATCAATGTGTTTTATTATACAGAGCCGCCGCCACCTCCTGTTCTTCATTGGGAGGGATGATCCGGAGTCCATTCTGGGCTCCAAAGAGGGGGATTCGACGCCGTCGTCATCATCAACCTTCCTCCATCACCAATTTCATGATGCTTACCACCGGAGTGAGTAATTCCTTCGTAGGCTTGCTGTACAGTGATGGGTTGGATGAGATTTATCATGTAATCGAGTTAGTTTAGTTAGGGCTTGATCCCTAGTATCCACTATGTTCTGAGATTGATGTTGCTATGACTTTGCTATGCTTAATGCTTGTCACTAGGGCCTGAGTGCCATGATTTTAGATCTGAACCCTTTATGTTTTCACGAATATAGTTGTGTTCTTGATCCTATCTTGCAAGTTGTGTGCACCTATTACGTGCTATGATCTGCATACCCCAAGGTGATAATAGTTGGGATTATTTTTGGTGATTACCATACTTTGAGGAGTTCATGTATTCACTATGTGTTAATGCTTTGTTCCAGTTCTCTATTAAAAGGAGGCCTTAATATCCCTTAGTTTCCTTATGGACCCTGCTTCCATGGGAGGATTGGACAAAAGATGTCATGCAAGTTCTTATCGCAAGCACGTATGACTATATACGGAATACATGCCCACATTACATTGAAGAATTGGAGATAGTTCTGTGTCGCCCTAGGTTATAACTGTTACATGATGAATGTTATCAAGCATAATTATCCATCACCGATCCAATGCATACGAGCTTTCACATATTAATATTTGCCAAGTTACTACTATTGTTGCCGCTGTCACAATTGCTACAAAACTACTGATGCTGTTGTTACCACTACTGTTTCCATCGTTACTACCGCTATCAAACTAGCATATAACTGTGCTACTGATCACTCTACTGCAGATATTTAGTTCTCCAGGTGTGGTTGAACCGACAACTCAACCGTTGATACTTGCAAATATTCTTTGGCTCCCCTTGTGTCGAATCAATAAATTTGGGTTGAATACTCCACCCTCAAAAGCTATTGTGATCCCCTATACTTGTGGGTTATCAGCAAGTGAAAGAGTCTCACCCCAAGGTATGATGCGTTTGGTTAGCCGCACTTGGAGATTTTGTCATTTCCCTGTCAACACTCTCCCTTCCAGAGTTGGTAGGCCCAAGTATTTCTCCTCAAAAGTTGTCATTTGGACTTGCAAGGCAACATGTACACTCTACTGGTTGTGCTCCAAACATGCCTTCACAAACAATATGCTACACTTGGACGGATTGATAAGCTGGCCTGTTGCACTCTCATATATACTGATTATGTTTCCAACCTCATTTGCCTAGGTTGTGTCTGCCCTAAAGAACAACAATCATATGTAAAAAACAAGTATTGTGACAACCCATGAGCTCTTCCCCACACCGTGCGGGGTGCAGGGGGTGGGGAGGGTTGAAGTGCCCTTTTTCTTCTAAGGCTATCAAGGCGAGGATTATCATTCAAGGTTATCCCGATTGGTGTCTTTGAAGGGATTACTCTGTTAAGTATACAAGTAAAACTTATTTTGTCTTGTCACATGCAAAAGGTTGAGAATCAAGAGCAGGCTATGAAACCTGATAGCAAGACCTCTCATGTATATGTCGTTGGAGCTCATGGCTATAATAGCACCACTAACTTGTAACGCACATACATGAAAGTGTATTTAGACATTTAGTCTTCGTATCATGAGTAAAATCCCGGCATGAAAAATAAACATTCTGGTGGTCAACATAAAATAGAAAAATCTCTTCAGAAACACATTATAGTTATTGGCTATCTTGCAAAGAATGAACATAATACCTAAAGATTTTAGATTACAACTTTGTTTTCAGTTTATTTTTGTGATTATGAACAGTAGAAAAATAATACAAGAGTATGAACATTTATTAGCTTTTAGGTTTTTCAACATAAGATATATGTATATGAAAACTAAGTGGGTCACACACATACAAGTTCAATGTCCACATGATAAGTACGAGGATGGATACACATACAATTATTCCAAAGTAAAATATATAACACAACAGAAAATATAATGGATTGGGATTATCACCTCCACATATTCAATAAAAGCTATCTGAGTGGCATGGTTGTTATGACCGAAAAGCCTTACATGAGAAACCTATAATCCATTGAAACAAGGATACAAATGTATTATACTTGTTTATCGTTTGCAAGAGTTAAAAAAGTTGAACACACCTATATATGATGTTTTTTATTAAGTTTTCTAACCGACCTAAAATTTGTCTGGAAGAAGTCCTTTAGCTCGGCGGTAGTGACATATATGTAAAATTTAAAAGTGAAGTATTAACACTAATACACAACATGCAAAAATTAATCCTTAGGCTATACAAACCATATGTTCAATATTACTTCAATATACTGTCCTTGAAGACTTCTCCTTTTCATCTTCAGACTGCAATAATATTGAACAATTTTGTTGCATAAGGTATTGCCATCTAAGAATCACTTAACGTTAAAGGACATTTATATACGTTGTACATATCCGAGGAAGAAATGGATGCTTGATAGGCACGATTGCAGTCCTAGAAGGTGATATCTTCAAAGGGTGAAGTCCTATAATGATCTCATCAAGATGTAGCACAAGAAATGCATCCCCTGAAAATGTGAAAAGGTTGGCTTTAGGTCTTCTTTACGAACTGCTCTCTGTAGTGATTGTTATATATGAGCTTGTGATATGGCGACTAACTGTGATACTGAAACTCTATGAATGATAAGTGAGAACCATAAGTGGGGTCCCCACAAAGATGGCAATCTACAACCTATTGAGAAGAATTAACAATGTTTTAGTCACATCGTTTATGTAATGGTACATAACACTTACATTTATATTCCTGTGTGGTGGAGAAGGCAACTAGGAATCATTACACTATTTATGTTAATCACATAACTGCACGAAAATAGGAAGAACATCACCCAAATATGCTCAATAAATTACCTGACGACAACCATTTGATCAAGTGAAAATTCCATTAGTTTGATGAAAACAATTAGATGATTTCATTAAACATGCTAACTAGTATGATCGTCTGACAAAGAAATCTTAGTAATATGGTAAATTGCTTGTTGCAAGTGGACGGAGCTTTAGTTAATTAGTAAGAATGGTGCATGGCGGATCACTGCAAAAAAAGAAAAAAATAGTTTTCTTAACTATAAACAGAAAAGGTAGGCTACAAAGGGGGAATTGTTTACCTAGTGCCCCCCGATGCTCTCACACTCAAAAAATAAGCTTTCATGTCAAAGAAGTATTATAAATATCATTCTTTATAATTTCAGTCTACGTGAATGCTTTATTTGTTTATCCCAAAGCACTAGTACTTTCTAAAAATTAATGCAATATATATATGTTTTGTTTAAGACTTGCTAGCATGGCAACAAGTTCAAGAAGTAGGCGCTTCAGAACGGAGACTTGAGCTCTTCTTTCGAGCACATTAGGTACATTGGTATGGATTTTTTTTCCGACCGTCATGCTAATTTTTCATCAATTAGCAAGCAAAAAATATGCGGGCGCATCATGCGGGGATTGAACAAAAATCTTGTCTGATTCAATGTCGTTGTTTGAGGTTCATACACACCATGGATATTTTATTTTCATAACCATTACTTAACGTGGATCAGGTGGATCCTACAAACACAGGTTTAAACCCCATCAGGGCCTGAAAAGAACCAAACTATGGATTTTACACTCGACCAATCCTGGTGAGATCATGACTAACCCTATTCCTCTCTTGCTTGATGGTCTAAACCTATTCTTCTATCGCCATTGACAAAGCCTTTAATCTCTTGGACCAGAGATCCTTCCCTTGACCTATCCACGCTAGGAGATCATCAACACAACTTCAGAGGTATCCGTCTCCAGTATGAGCGGTGGTGCGCTCCACTCCATCGCAAGGGTTATCCCGTCCTAACAAGCCTTCAAGTTCTCATAAGGGCATTACTGCATGTTAACATGTGCCGGCATGACCTCAACATAATGGAGCCCATGCTATCTCTGAGCAGTGTGGGCGCCCCCATTTGTTGCACTCTCCAAATAAGCTCCATTAACATTTAGCTTAAGCCATCCCTTGGGTGGCTCCTCCCAATGCTCCGGCAGGCATAACATGTTGTGGTTTTTTCTTGTCCAGAAGTGATGGGAGCAGCAACATGGCACACAGGATCTTGAATCACCATTTTCCATTTGATAAATCCTCCTTTTGATATTGTTAGATACGTAAAAGTGAAGTAACATAGTTGTGCAAAAAACAACGGGAGGTTTTAGTTGGGGCGGATCCTTATCATGCATAATTTCAATGCGAACATAACATGATCTTCACAACATCATCAAGAGAACCATGCATCAAGTATCTGAGAGTGGCTCTAATACAATGAACAACCAGTTAGGTCTACTACTGTGAAACGAGCTAATATTCGGGAACACACAGTCCATCGCCACCGTGCGCCAGAGGTCCACCGCATAGGGTCACCTACACATAGCATGGAAGCCATCCTCGAGCATTCCAAACCACACAATGAACAAACCTCAGTGGCATTCAGGTGACGGGATTTTTTTACCAAGTCGGGAGAGAGTCATTCACAAGCTGCCATGGGAAGGCGCGTACCTTTGGTGGAGCAAAGCACTCCCATATGATCTTCCGGATGGCGCAACAACCATACGGTGCCATGCTTGTGGTAAATGTCGATGGACGCTCGGGCTCGTCCATGGCGAAGCGATAGGCTGAATGTACAGTGAAGATGACATTCTTCTCTAGATCCCATGTGAGGTCATCGTTGGGGGCTCGAGGTGATATGTAGATGCTAGTGATAATAAAAATGTTTGCCGGGAGTGGCTTCTGTTCTTGGGGATAGCCCTTTGAACATCCAATATTGCAGGGCATTATTGGGCGACAAATGGAATAAGTGGATCCATTTGGTTTCTAGATTGATGTCAATTAATCTAACTCAGATGCCAGGTTCATTTCAGTAGAGGTTAAACACTAATGGTGTCTTCACTTTAAAGTCTATGTATGCAGATCTTATGGATTTTGGACCAAATTTTTTGCGGCAAACATATTTGGAAAACAAAAGTTCCTTCCATGATCAAAGTTTTCATGTGGTTTTGCTAAGGGAGGTAGTTCTTACCAAAAAATTGCGAGGTTAAAGGAGATTTTGATTACTCACGGGAGCCTCTCAGCCAAAGCCAAGTTTACAATGAAATCTAACACTGAGTACAACCACATTGCGGTTCGGGGGGAGGGGGTACTACGGTCGTAAGCGGCAAGTTCATGGCTAGTCTTATTCTGCGAACGACGACAAAGAGTAAAAGAAATCTCCCTATCCCCGAGAAAAATGTGTCCTCAAGGCTTCCGTCTAGGTAGTACCGAGCTTTTAGCACCTGTGCACATAGATTGTTAGGCTTAATTAATAGGCTCCACGCCTGTCGAGGAAGGAGAGCCTAGTTGAAGGACGGAAATCCTTGAAGCCCAAGCCTCCCTTGGTCATGTGTGCTAAAATTTTCCGCCATGCCAACCAATGTGTTTTCCTCTTGCCTTCCGCCGAGCCCCACCAGAAGTTCTGTACCATCCTGTTCAGGACATCGCGGACTGAAATGGGTAGTTTGAAGACCCCCATTATATAAGTTGGAATAGCTTGACCAATAGCTTTAATCATGGCTTCCTTTCCTGCTAGTGAGAGAATGTCCCCCCATGTGATGAGCCGCTTCAAAATACGAGACTGTAAATTCTGAAATTTCCCTCTTGACATGCAGCCTTCAGGCGTTGGCAGACCAAGGTATTTTTCCTCAAATGACACTGTAGACATAGTGAGTACAACTCGTACATTTTCTTGCTCATCCAGCGCACAAGATGGGCCAAAGAGCACACTATGCTTTGCTGGGTTAATGCTCTATCCAGTAACTTGTTCATATGGGGTTAGCAGATCATGTATTTTTGTAGCCTGCTCCTCATTTGCCTTAAAAAAGTAAAGTGTCATCTGCAAAGAGCAAGTGAGACACTCTGGGAGCTCTATGACATACTTTAAACGTGGAGTAATCACCTTTTTCCTCGCCGTCTTTCAACAAAGCAAACAATCCATTAGCCACAAAAAGGAATAGGAACAGGGATAGTGGATCACCTTGCCATGGTCTACACGACGGTGCAAACGATTCCAAGAGGGTTCCATTGAGTTTCATAGTATATCTCACCGAGGTGATGCAAGCCATAATCCAGTTCACCCACCGGCGAGTGAGGTCTACTACGCAACTTTATTCTTGTAGACACGTGTTGGGCCTCCAAGCGAGAGTTTTGTAGGACAATAGAAATTTTCCCTCAAGTCGATGACCTAAGGTTTATCAATCCGTTAGAGGTGTAGGATGAAGATGGTCTCTCTCAAACGACCCTACAATCAAATACAAGAAATCTCTTGTGTCCCCAACACACCCAGTACAATGGCAAATTGTATAGGTGCACTAGTTCGGCGAAGAGATGGTGATAAAAGTGTAATATGGATGGTAGAAATATATTTTTATAATCTGAATAAATAAAAGCAGCAAGGTAGCAAATAGTAAATGGGCACAAAAACGGTATTGCAATGATGGAAAATGAGGCCTGGGGAGCATACTTTCACTAGTGCAATCTCTCAATAATGCTAATATAGTTGGATCATATAACCATCCCTCAAAGTGTGATGAAGAATCACTCCAAAGTTCCTATCTAGCGGAGAACATAAGACGGATTTGTTTGTAGGGTATGAAACCACCTCAAAGCTATTCTTTCTGTTCGATCTATTCAAGAGTTCATACTAAAATAACACAAAGCTATTCTTTCCGTTTGATCTATCCTAGAGTTCGTACTAAAATAACACCAAAGCAAATTCAGATTTATAATATTCAATCCAACACAAAGAACTTCAAAGAGTGCCCCAAGATTTCTACTGGAGAAACAAAGACAAGAACGTGCATCAACCCCTATGCATAGATTACCCCAATGTCACCTCAGGAATCCGTGAGTTGAGTGCCAAAACATATATCAAGTGAATCAATACGATACCACATTGTCACCACGAGTATTCAATTGCAAGACATATATCAAGTGTTCTCAAATCCATAAAAGTATTCAATCTGATAACAACAAAATCTCAAAGGGAAAAACTCAATTCATCACAAAAAGATAGAGAGGGGAAAACACCATATGATCCGACTATATTAACAAAGCCCCCGATACATCAAGATCATGCCATCAAGAACACGAGAGAGAAAGAGAGATTAAACACATAGCTACTGGTACAAACCCTTAGCCCCGAGGGTGGACTACTACCTCCTCATCGTGTTGGCCGCCGGGATGATGATGATGGCCACCGGTGATCATTTGCCCCTCCGACAGGGTGCCGAAACGGGGTCTAGATTGAATCTCGTGGATACAGAGGCCTTGTGGCCGTGGAACTTCTGATCTGGGGCTACCTCCAAGGGTTTTGGGATATTTGGGATTTTATAGGGCGAAGAAGGGGTGCGAGAGGCCACCGAGGTGGGCACAACCCAACTGGGTGCACCTGGGGGCCCAGGCACGCCTTGGTGGGTTTTGCCCCCCTCAGGGCAGCCCCCAGGTGCTGCTCTGGCCCATCCTGAGTGTTCTGGTCCATAAAAAATCTCCAAAAAGTTACACGGTGTTTGGACTCCGTTTGATATTGATTTCCTAAAAACAAGCAAAAACAGCAACTGGCACTGGGCACTGGGTCAATAGGTTAATCCCAAAAAATGATATAAAATTGTTATAAAATGATTGTAAAACATCCAAGAATGATAATATAATGGCATGAATACTTCATAAATTATAGATACATTGGAGACGTATCAGCACGCCCAAGCTTAATTCCTACTCGTCCTCGAGTAGGTAAATGATAAAAGAAATAATTTATGAAGTGTGAATGCTAGCAAAGTGCATAAGTTTGATCAATGATAATTTCAATCACTTTTCCTAGCATCATAACAGCAATTCTTTCTTATAAAACTTCTCATGTTATAGTAGCAACCAATTCACATGTTACGGTCCAAACAATGGATTCTCTTGAAAGTCAACAACCTATGTTCTCAGTCACCAAGCAATTGCAATTCAACTTATTCAACAGAGTCTAAGTAAGAGCTTCACATACTCAACCATCATATAGTCTTCTATGATTGCTAACACTCACCGCATACACATGAGCAAAACGTTACAATTGGACACATAGAAAGATAGGGGCTTCTAGTTTCGCCTCCCAATGTATTCACCTTTGGGTGATTGATAACTCACATGTGTAGGGGATCACAATAGTTTTCGATAAGTAAGAATGTCGAACCCAACGAGGAGCTAAAGGTAGAATAAATATTCCCTCAAGTTCTATCAACCACCGATACAACTCTACGCACCCTTGACGTTCGCTTTACCTAGAACAAGTATGAGACTAGAAGTACTTTGTAGGTGTTGTTTGATAGGTTTGCAAGATAATAAAGTGCACGTAAATATAAACTAGGGGCTGTTTAGATAAAGAAGCAATAAAGTAAATATAGCGAGTGTGGAAAAGTGGTGGTAGGAGTTGTGAAATTGTCCCTAAGCAATTGACTACGTTACTAGATCGGTAATCACTATTGCAATTCTATTTGAGGGAGAGGCATAAGATAACATACTTTCTCTACTTGGATCATATGCACTTATGATTGGAACTCTAGCAAGCATACGCAACTACTAAAGATTCATTAAGGTAAAACCCAACCATAGCATTAAAGCATCAAGTCCCCTTTATCCCATACGTAAACAACCTACTTACTCGGGTTTGTGCTTCTGTCACTCACGCCACCCACCATAAGCAAATCATAAACATATTGCAAACCCTACAGCGGGGATACCTCACGCTTGCGCGACACAGAGGGCACAATAAGACAGCACCAATAATAAAACATGCAACTCAAACCAATCATAGCAATTCATCAATCACCGATAGGACAACGAAAATCTACTCAGACATCATAGGATGGCAACATATCATTGGATAATAATATGAAGCATAAAGCACCATGTTCATACAGCGGGTTGCGGGAGAGTGGACCTCTGAATATAGATGGGGGAAGGTGATGGACATGTTGGTGAAGATGATGGAGGTGTTGGTGAAGATCACGGTGATGATGATGGCCCCCGGCAGCGCTCTGGCACCACCGGAAGCAAGGGGGAGAGAGGCCCCCTGCTTCTTCTTCTTCCTTGACCTCCTCCCTAGACGGGAGAAGGGTTTCCCCTCTGGTCCTTCGCTCCCATGGCGTGGGAGGGGCGAGAGCCCCTCCGAGATTGGATCTATCTCTCTGTTTCTACGTTCTCAGATTCTACCCCTTCACCGTTTCTTTAATATCTGGAGATCCATAACTCCGATTGGGGTGAATCTTTCGCCCAGATTTTTCTCATAAAATTAGATTTCTTGCGGAAAAAGAAGGGCATCAACCGCCTTACGGGTGGCCCATGAGAGCGCCAGGCGCGCCCAGGGGGTGTGGGCGCGCCCCCCTGTCTCGTGGACACCTCGGACACCGTTTCGCGTTGATTCTTCCTCCGGAAAATCCCAAATATTCCAAAATAATTCTCCATGTGTTTTTATCCCGTTTGGACTCTGTTCGATATTGGTTTTTTGTGAAACATAAAACATGCAACAAATAGGAACTGGCACTGGGCACTGGATCAATATGTTAGTCCCAAAAATAGTATAAAATTTTGCCAAAAGTATATGAAAGTTGAAGAATATTGGCATGCAACAATCAAAAATTATAGATACGACGGAGACATATCAGCATCCCCAAGCTTAATTCCTACTCGTCCTCGAGTAGGTAAATGACAAAAAAGATAATTTTTTATGTGGAATGCTACCTAGCATAATCTTGATCAAATATCTAATCATGGCATGAATGTTAAGACATGAGTGATTCAAAGCAATAGTCTATCATTTGACATAAAAAACAATAATACTTTGAGCGTACTAATAAAGCAATCATGTCTTTTCAAAACAACAAGGCCAAAGCAAGCTTATCCCTACAAAATCATACAGTTTGGCCATGCTTCATTTTCGTCACACAAAATGCTCCCATCATGCACAACCCCGATGATGAGCCGAGCAATTGGTTCATACTTTTTAATGCGCTTCAGCTTTTTCAACCCTCACGCAATACATGAGTGCAAGCCATGGATATAGCACTATAGGTGGAATAGAATATAATGGTGGAGGTTTATATGGAGAAGAAAAAAAAAGGAGAAAGTCTCACATCGACGCGGCTAATCAATGGGCTATGGAGATGCCCATCAATTGATGTCAATGCGAGGAGTAGGGATGGCCGTGCAACGGATGCACTTAGAGCTGTAAGTGTATGAAAGCTCAACAAAAGAAACTAAGTGGGTGTGCATCCAACTTGCTTGCTCATGAAGACCTAGGGCATTTGAGGAAGCCCATCGTTGGAATATACAAGCCAAGTTCTATAATGAAAAATTCCCACTAGTATATGAAAGTGACAACATAGGAGACTCTCTATATGAAGAACATGGTGCTACTCTAAAGCACAAGTGTGGAAAAAGGATAGTAACATTGCCCCTTTTCTTTTTATTTTCTTTTCTTTTTTTTCTTTTTGCGTGAGTTTCTTTGGCCCCCTTTTTTATTTAGGCTTCTTTGGCCTTTCCTTTTTTTCTTTTTTTTTCTTTTTCTTTTTTTATGGGGCAATGCTCTATAATGATGATCATCACACTTTTATTTACTTACAACTCGATATTACAACTCGATACTAGAACAAAGATATGACTCTATATGAATGCTTCCAGCGGTGTACCGGGATGTGCAATGATCTAGCGTAGCAATGACATCGACGGACAAGCCATGAAAACATCATGCTAGCTATCTTACGATCATGCAAAGGAATATGACAATAAATGCTCAAGTCATGTATATGATGATGATGGAAGTTGCATGGCAATATATCTCAGAATGGCTATGGAAATGCCATGATAGGTAGGTGTGGTGGCTGTTTTGAGGAAGATATAATGAGGCTTATGTGTGATAGAGCGTATCGTATCACGGGGTTTGGATGCACCGGCGAAGTTTGCACCAACTCTCGAGGTGAGAAAGGGCAATGCACGGTACCGAAGAGGCTAGCAATGATGGAAAGGTAAAAGTGCGTATAATCCATGGACTCACATTAGTCATAAAGAACTCATATAATTATTGCAAAAGTTTATTAGCCCTCGAAGCAAAGTACTACTACGCATGCCCCTAGGGGATAGATTGGTAGGAAAAGACCGTCGCTCGTCCCCGACTGCCACTCATAAGGAAGACAATCAAAGAAACACCCCATGCTTCAAATTTGTCACACAACGGTTACCATACGTGCATGCTACGGGACATGCAAACCTCAACACAAGTGTCTCTACAATCCACAACCACCCACTACCATGACTCTAATATCACCATCTTTATATCGCAAAACTATTGCAAGGAATCAAACATATCATATTCAGCGATCTACAAGTTTATGTAGGATTTTATGATTAACCATGTGAATGACCAATTCCTGTCATCTCTCTAAATATATATAAATGAAGCAAGAGAGTTTAATTCTTTCTACAAAAGATATTCCCATGCTCTAAAAAATATAAATGAAGCAAAAGAGCATTCTACAAATGGCAGTTTTCTATGTGAAGAGAAACAGGCAATCCAAACTTCAAACGATATACATGAAGCACATGAAGCATTCTATAAGGCCATACTCAAAAGATTTAAATGAAGTGCAATGAGAATTCTATAAATCAACCAAGGACTATCTCATACCAGCATGGTGCATAAAAGAAAAGTGAAAACTAAATGCAAAAGACGCTCCAAAACTTGCACATAATGCATGAACGAAACGAATCCGAAAACATACCGATACTTGTTGAAAAAAGAGGGGATGCCTTTCTGGGCATCCCCAAGCTTAGACGCTTGAGTCCCCTTGAATAGTTACTTGGGGTGCCTCGGGCATCCCCAAGCTTGAGCTCTTGCCTCTCTTCCTTTTCCTCATATTGAAACTTCCTCGATTAGACACTTCATCCACACAAAACTTTAACAGAAAACTCGGTAAGATCCGTTAGTATAATAAAGCAAATCACCACTCTAAGTACTGTAGCAACCAATTCATATTTTGTTTTCGCATTGTGTCTACACTAATATAACTTTTCCATGGCTTAATCCACTAATATAAATTGATAGACTCTTCAAAACAAGCAAACTATGCATCAAAAACAGAATCTGTCAAAAACAGAACAATCTGTAGAAATCTGAACATCCACCATACTTCTGGGACCCTAAAAATTCTACCAAAAATTAGGAAAAGTAAACAAGTTGTATAGAAAGACAGTGCAAAAGTAATAAGAACCATTTCACGTTCCAGTTAAAAACGTAAAATCGCGCACTACAGCCAAAGTTTCTGTCCTGCACCGTACAAACCAACAAGCATAGTAAACATCCTAAAGGCAAACCTTGGCACATTATTTTTATAAAACAATGGAATTATACAAGGGGATAATTATTTTTGGATGAAAAGTTTCTGTAATCAAGATTCGCAAAGTTTCGGTGAGCATGAACAAAGTTCAAGGAGCTCTCCCACTTCAACAATGCTTGTCTCTCTCACTTTCACTTTCCTTTTTGAAAAGTTTTTAGGTTTCCCTCCTTATTTATTTTGTTTTAAAACTATATAAAAGCACTCAACAGAAATAAATGACTCTCTAAAACTTCCGGGTTGTCTCCCTGGCAGCGCTTTCTTTAAAGCCATTAAGCTAGGCATATAGTGCTCAAGTAATGGATCCACCCGGATCCCAAGGTATATCAAAGACAATTTTAATTAACAATGATTTGTAATTTAGTAGTGAGCACAAATTAACATATATCATGCAACAACAAAGTCTAACTCTCTTCATATGCATCGGCATGTCATAAAAGAACAATTCATGCACACATAGTAAAGGCCAATGCATAGTATAAACAGTTTCTTGTAATTTTATCATATTGGAAACATAGAGAGGTGGAAATATAGTTCCTCTCTCATAATAATTGCAAGTAGGATCAGCAAGCACATGAATATTATATCTATCAAAATCATCATGTGCAATGGTAAAAGGCAACCCATCAATATAAGCCTTAGTAAGCACAAACTTCTCCAATATAGTGTAGTAGGGAGAGTTCAAAAAGATAATAGGACTATCATGCGTGGGTGCAATAGCAACAATTTCATGTTTAACATAAGGAACTATAGCAAGTTCATCTCCATAAGCATAATTCATATTGGCATCTTGGCCACAAGCATAGCAATCATCATCAAAAAGGGATATTTCAAGAGAATCAACGAGATCATAGCAATCATCCTTCGGTAAGCACGAAGGGGAATTAAATAATGTATGAGTTGAAGAGTTACTCTCATTAGAAGGTGGGCACGGGTGATCAATCCGCTCTTCCTCCTTTTGTTCTTCGCTCTCCTCATCATATTTTTCATCCAATGAGCTCACAGTTTCATCAATTTCTTCTTCCATAGCTTCCTGCAAAATATTAGTCTCTTCTTGGACAGCGGAGACTTTCTCAATAAATGCATTAATATAGTAATTGTATTCATAATTTTCATAGCAATATCTAAGTATAGCAAGATTTTCTGGTCTATAAACTGAATCATCAAAATCGTCAAACGCTTTAAACATAGATTCAATCTCATAAGCACCCATAAAAGCAACAAATTCTTCTATTTGCTCCACATCATAGTAATCATAGATACCATTAGCATAAGAAGCCAAGGTTTTATTATCATTAAATTCGCATGAAAAGGGAAGGTGTGGAGCCTTCATCCTAGAGCAAAAAGTATAATCATATCTCAAGCATAGTTGCCTAGCATACCAATACAACATAGAAATTTGATCCCATAATAGTTTCCCTTTTTGTGTCAAGCGATAATCCATAAAGTATTCACGTTGATCCAACATTACACCCATACCATAGTTGAATGGGGTTTTCTTGGATTATTAATGTAGTACATAATGTCTTTCACATAACAAGCATCGAGGGTTTTAGGAGGTTCCCCATCTCCATGAGAATCAAGTACACCTAATTTTTTTGGTATTTCGTGTTCCATATCCATAACTAAAGATAGAAAACAACTTAGAACAGAAAATAAAAATTACTTGGTGATGAAGCAAACAAGCACACACGAGAATATTCACCCCACGCTATGACTCCCCGGCAACGGCGCCAGAAAAAGGTCTTGATAACCCACAAGTGTAGGGGATCGCAACAGTTTTCGATAAGTAAGAGTGTCGAACCCAACGAGGAGCTAAAGGTATAATAAATATTCCCTCAAGTTCTATCGACCACCGATACAACTCTACGCACGCTTGACGTTCGCTTTACCTAGAACAAGTATGAAACTAGAAGTACTTTGTAGGTGTTGTTTGATAGGTTTGCAAGATAATAAAGAGCACGTAAATATAAACTAGGGTCTGTTTAGATAAAGAAGCAATAAAGTAAATATAGCGAGTGTGGAAAAGTGGTGGTAGGAGTTGTGAAATTGTCCCTAAGCAATTGACTACGTTACTAGACCGGTAATCAGTATTGCAATTCTATTTGAGGGAGAAGCATAAGCTAACATACTTTCTCTACTTGGATCATATGCACTTATGATTGGAACTCTAGCAAGCATCCCCAACTACTAAAGATTCATTAAGGTAAAACCCAACCATAGCATTAAAGCATCAAGTCCCCTTTATCCCATACGCGAACTACCTACTTACTCGGGTCTGTGCTTCTGTCACTCACGCCACCCACCATAAGAAAATCCTAAATACATTGCAAACCCTACAGCAGGAATCCCTCATGCTTGCGCAACACGGAGGGCACAATAGGACAGCACCAATAATTAAACATGCCACTCAAACCAATCATAGCAATTCATCAATCACCGATAGGACAACGAAAATCTACTCAGACATCATAGGATGGCAACACATCATTGGATAATAATATGAAGCATAAAGCACCATGTTCAAGTAGAGGGTACAGTGAGTTGCGGGAGAGTGGACCGCTGAATATAGATGGGGGAAGGTGATGGAGATGTTGGTGAAGATGATGGAGGTGTTGGTGAAGATCGCGGTGATGATGATGGCCCCCGGTAGCGTTCCGGCGCCACCGGAAGCAAGGGGGGAGAGGCCCCCTTCTTCTTCTTCTTCCTTGACCTCCTCCCTAGATGGGAGAAGGGTTTCCCCTCTGGTCTTTGGCTCCCATGGCGTGGGAGGGGCGAGAGCCCCTCCAAGATTGGATCTATCTCTCTGTTTCTGCGTTCTCAGATTCTACCCCTTCACCGTTTCTTTAATATCCGGAGATCCGTAACTCCAATTGGGGTGAATCTTTCGCCCAGATTTTTCTCATAAAATTAGCTTCCTTGCGGCCAAAGAAGGGTATCAATCGCCTTACAGGTGGCCCACGAGAGTGCCAGGTGCGCCCAGGGGGTGTGGGTGCGCCCCCTTGTCTCGTGGACACCTCAGACACCGTTTCGCGTTGATTCTTCCTCTGGAAAATCCCAAATATTCCGAAATAATTCCCCGTCCGTTTTTATCCCGTTTGGACTCCGTTTGATATTGGTTTTCTGCGAAACATAAAACATGCAACAAACAGGAACTGGCGCTAGGCACTGGATCAATATGTTAGTCCCAAAAATAGTATAAAAAGTTGCCAAAAGTATATGAAAGTTGAAGAATATTGGCATTGAACAATCAAAAATTATAGATACGACGGAGACATATTAGTGATGTCAACAATAATAACTCATGCTACCCATATTCAACTGGACATATGTGCCTAGATCTTTCCTCACCACACGATGCTTGCCAAAAGTGAAAATAAAAAGGAATAGAGAGAAAACTTTGACTCTTGCATGAAAGTAAATACATAGAAGTAAAAGATAGGTACTTCGTAGAGGGAAGAAGAGGCTGCCATGCTCTTATTTGTTTGTATGCTCAACCCCTTAGTGCAAAAGAACATCACTTTATATTTGCCCTTATGATAACAACCTTTATTATGCAGTCTGTCGCTTTTATTCTTCGCCATCACAAGTTTGTACAATGCTCAATTTTCTCTTACACTAAATGATCTAATACTTTTAGAAGCGATTTTTATTGCCTTATTGCACCGATGACAACTTACTTGAAGGATCTTACTCAATCCATAGGTAGGTATGGTGGACTCTCAAAAAGATTTGGGTTTAAGGGTTTTTGGATGCACAAGTAGTATCTCTACTTCGTGCGGAATTTTTGGCTAGCAAAGATAGGGGGCAAGCACCACATGTTGAAGGATCTATGACAATATAACTTCTATGTGAATATGAACAAACATAAATCATTATGTTGTCTTCCTTGTCCAACATCAACAATTTTGTCATATAATATTTTGATGGGGGCTCAAAATCACAAAAGATTTCCAAGATAGTGTATTTGCATGTGAAAGTTCTCTTCCTTATACTAATTATTCGTGAATTGCTTGTATGACAAATACTGTGATTGTCAAGCCTCAAAAGACTTCACTTTCTAAACCCAATGTGAAGCTACTGCTAGGCATGATATGATTTCAACTTCATGACATTCAATTTATTCAACAATTCACTCATAGGTTATAAGTGGAGCACTAGAGCAATTCCATAGAAAAGAGCTTCATTGACGGGATGTGAATGTCGCTTACCTAGCCTCCCTTGCAACTAATTGAGGACACTATTTTATTTAAAAACTTTCAGGTCTAAGTGTTTTCTTAAAACAGAAAGCAAAACAAACAAAATGACATTCCAATAATAGCACAACTCATGTGAAGAAGCAAAAACCTAGGCTCGACCGATACTAACCGGTAATTGTTGAAGAAGAAAGGTGGGATGCCTACCGGGGCATCACCAAGCTTAGATGCTTGAGACTTCCTAGAATATTAGCTTGGGATGCCTCAGGCATCCCCAAGCTTGAGCATTTGTGTCTCCCTAATTCCTCTTATATCACGGTTTCGCTAAATCTCAAAAACTTCATCCACACAAAACTCAACAAGAACTCGTGAGATAAGTTAGTATAAACCAATGCAATAACCTTATCATTCTCTACTGTATAAAATCACTAAAATTATTATTCAACATCACATACTAAATGCCTCTGCATATTAAATACTCCTATCCTCAAATAGAGTCATTAAACAAGTAAACATATGCTAACAATGCAAACATAACAGCTATCTGCCAAAACATTGCAGTCTATAAAGAATGCAAGATTCATCATACTTACATAACTCCAAAAATTAGGAGAAACTACCAAACTGTAGAAAATTTATCAGAGCTTATGTTGCAAAAAGTTTCAACAATTTATCATATTCTGACTTTTCTACGGAATTTTTGCAAAATCGATAATCTTTCTGTTTTGAAACAGCAACATGTATACTTGCAAAATAAGAATGGTAAAGGCTATCATTGCCACTTTTATTGAAATAAAAGATGCAAAACATTATTCTAAATAACAGAAACAAATTTTAACAAAATAAATTGACGCTCCAAGCAAAACACATATCATGTGACGAATCGAAACATAGCTCCAAGTGAGGTTACCGATAATGTTGGAGACGAAAGAGGGGATGCCTTCCGGGGCATCCCCAAGCTTAGTTGCTTGGGTCCTCCTCGAATATTACCTTGGGGTGCCTTGGGCATCCCCAATATTATGGTTTTGTCACTCCTTATTCTCCTCATATCTACATCTCACCCAAAACTCGAAAACTTCAATCACACAAAACTTAACGGAACTTTGTGAGATATGTTAGTATGATAAAGAGCAAACCATTTCACTTTTGGTACTGTCAAATACAAGATTCATAATTTTTTCAACACAATGCCTACTATAAAATATCATTTATACAACTTATATTGAGTAATATAAGCCATAGAAACAAGGAAACAAGCAACCTATGCATTGAAAAGAGAATCTGAAAAACAGAACAGTCTGTAGTAATCTGTACTCAAACCATACTTATGCTACTCCAACAATTATTAAACAAATTGGAGCACGTGAGAAATTTGTATATTAATCTTCTTCAAAAAGAATCAACTCAAAATCACTCTTATGTTAAAAATAAGAGTTATTTCCGTGAGCGCAAATTTTTCTGTTTTTCAGCAAGATCAAATCAACTATCACCCAACATGATCCCAAAGGCTTTACTTGGCACTTTATTGAAACAAAAACAATAAAACATGATTAATACAGTAGCCTAATCATGTGAACACACAAAAACAGTATATAATAGTGTTGGGTTGTCTCCCAACAAGCGCTTTTCTTTAATGCCTTTTAGCTAGGCATGATGAGTTCAATGATGCTTGCATAAAAGATAAGGATTGAAACACAAAGAGAGCATCATGAAGCATATGACTAGCACATTTAACTCTAACCCACTTCCTACGCATAGGGATTTTGTGAGCAAACAACTTATGGGAACAAGAATCAACTAGCATAGGAAGGCAAAACAAGTGCAACTTCAAAACTTTCAACACATAGAGAGGAAACTTGATATTATTGCAATTCCTACAAGCATAAGTTCCTCCCTCATAATAATTTTCAGTAGCATCATGAATGAATTCAATAATATAGCTATCACATAAAGCATTCTTTTCATGACACATGAGCATAGGAATTTTGTTACTCTCCACATAAGCAAATTTATTCTCATGAATAGTAGTGGGAGCAAATTCAACAAAATAACTATCATGTGATTGAAAATTAAAATAATGATGACAAGTTTCATGGTTATCATTATTATTTATAGCATACATGTCACCACCATAATCATCATAAATAGGAGGTATGCTTTCATCATAGTAAATTTTCTCACCAAAACTTGGGGGAATAAAAATATCATCTGGATCTAACATAGCATCCCCAAGCTTATGGTTTTGCAAATCATTGGCATCATGGATATTAAGAGAGTTCATGCCAACAACATTGCAATCATGCTCATAATTCAAAGATTCTATGCCAAACATTTTATAGCATTATTCTTCTAACAATTGAGCACAACTTTCCGATCCATCATTTTCAAGAAAGATATTATAAAGATGATCAATAATATGATGCAACCTCAATTCCATTTTTTATGTAGTTTTATTTTTATAAACCAAACTAGTGATAAAACAAGAAACTAAAATATTCGATTGCAAGATCTAAATATATACCTTCAAGCACTAACCTCCCCGGCGACGGCGCCAGAAAAGAGCTTGATGTCTACTACGCAGCTTTATTCTTGTAGACACGTGTTGGGCCTCCAAGCGCAGAGTTTTGTAGGACAGTAGCAATTTTCCCTCAAGTGGATGACCTGAGTTTTGTCAATCCGTTAGAGGTGTAGGATTAAGATGGTCTCTCTCAAACGACCCTACAATCAAATACAAGAAATCTCTTGTGTCCCCAACACACTCAATACAATGGCAAATTGTATAGGTGCACTAGTTCGGCGAGGAGATGGTGATAAAAGTGTAATGTGTAGGGTAGAAATATATTTTTATATTCTGAATAAATAAAAACAGCAATGTAGAAAATAGTAAATGGGCACAAAAATGGTATTGCAATGATGGAAAATGAGGCCTAGGGTGCATACTTTCACTAGTGCAATATCTCAACAGTGCTAATATAGTTGGATCATATAACCATCCCTCAAAGTGTGATGAAGAATCACTCCAAAGTTCCTATCTAGCGTAGAACATAAGACGGAATTGTTTGTAGGGTACGAAACCACCTCAAAGCTATTCTTTCCGTTCGATCTATTCAAGAGTTTGTACTAAAATAACACAAAACTATTCTTTCTGTTCGATATATCCTAGAGTTTGTACTAAAATAACACCAAAGCAAATTCAGATTTATAATATTCAATCCAACAAAAAGAACTTCAAAGAGTGCCCCAACATTTCTATCGGAGAAACAAAGACAAGAATGTGCATCAACCCCTATGCATAGATTACCCCAATGTCACCTCGGGAATCCGCGAGTTGAGTGCCAAAACAATATCAAGTGAATCAATATGATACCCCATTGTCACCACGAGTATTGAATTGCAAGACATATATCAAGTGTTCTCAAATCCATAAAAGTATTCAATCCGATAACAATGAAATCTCAAAGGGAAAAACTCAATTCATCACAACAAGATCGAGAGGTGAAAACACCATATGATCCGACTATATTAACAAAGCCCCCGACACATCAAGATCGTGCTATCAAGAACACGAGAGAGGGAGAGAGATTAAACACATAGCTACTGGTACAAACCCTCATCCATGAGGGTGGACTACTCCCTTCTCATCGTGGTGGCCGCCGGGATGATGAAGATGGTCAGCAGTGATGATCCCCCCTCCGGCAGGGTGTTGGAACGGGGTCTAGATTGAATCTCGTGGATATAGAGGCCTTGTGGCGGCGGAACTTCTGATCTAGGGCTACCTCCAAGGGTTTTGGAATATTTGGGATTTTATAGGGCGAAGAAAGGTTGCGGGAGGCCACTGAGGTGGGCACAACCCACCTGGGCGCGCTTGGGGGCCCAGGCGCGCCCTGGTGGGTTGTGCCCCACTCTAGGCACCTCCATGTGCTGCTCTGGCCCATCCTGAGTGTTCTAGTCCATAAAAAATCTCCAAAAAGTTATGTTGTGCTTGGAGTCCATTTGATATTGATTTCCTGCGATGTAAAAAAGAAGCAAAAAACAGCAACTGGCACTAGGCACTGGGTCAATAGGTTAGTCCCAAAAGATGATATAAAGTTGTTATAAAATGATTGTAGAACATCCAAGAATGATAATATAATGGCATGAATACTTCATAAATTATAGATACGTTGGAGACATATCATTGACCGAAGCCCATCTTTTGCATCATTCGCTCCAAGAAGATCCAGTCTGCCCTGTTGTAAGCCTTGGAAAAATCTAGCTTATAAGCACAAAACCTCTTGTTAGGGTATTTTTCATGCTATATATAATGAATACACTCAAACACAATAAAGTCATTGTGTGTGATCATCCATCCAAGAACAAAGGCACTCTGCTCGGGAGAAATAATGTCATCTAAAATAGGTATCAGACGATTTACTAGACATTATGCCACCACCTTGTAGATGACATTACATAAATTGATGGGCCTGAATTCCGTGAGCTTTGACGGGTTATCCACCTTTGGAATGAGAACAATGGAAGTGTTGTTCACCCCCTCCGGCATTACTCTCATCCAGAAAAAATCCTTCACCCCAGCAATAACTTGCTCCCTTGTTACTGCCCAATTCCTTTAAAAGAAACAAGCAGGAAAGCCGTCTAGTCCCCGTGCCTTCAATGGCCCAATCTGAAATAGGGCGTGAGCTATCTCCTTCTCTGCAAAATCTGCGCAGAGGCCATCATTCATATGATTAGTAACATGGGTATTAATCAAGTCAATCACTGGATCCGCACACAAGGAAGTATCAGCTATAAATAAATTTGAGAAATAAGACGTCGCCATGGCCGCCATGGATGCATGATCCATATGAGCATTCCCTGTGTCATCCACAAGCACCTTTATGTGTTTTTCCGAGTGCGCCAGGCCTCTTTCCTGTGAAAGAATTGAGTATTCCGGTCACCCTCCCGCGGCCATGCAATCCTAGACCTCTGCATCCACAGCATTTCCTTTCGGTACAGGAGCTCATTCATCCAGTTTGTTTCCTCTCTAATCTCCTTTCGATTTGCATTCATAGACATGAGCTCTCTAGACGAGAGCATGACTTATTAATCTCTTTGATGACATTACCAAACTTTTTACGACTCCAATCTTGTAGCTAATTCATCATGTTACCGAACCCAGAAGCAATGTCACCAAGGTTAAGCATAGAGCCTAATTCGGTCCACGTGTTCATGATTACCTCCGGGAGTGAGGGATCCATCTCCCACATTACATCATACTGGCGGCACTTCTTGCCAGTCTCCTGCGACGGCTCCTCCCAAGTACATCAAAGCAGAATGGGGAGATGGTCCCAACTATGAGCCTACTACTTCTTGAGCTTGCGTTGATTTTTCCCTTGAAGAGAAAAGGGTGATGCAGCAAAGTAGAGGTAAGTATTTCCCTCAGTTAAGAACCAAGGTATCAATCCAGTAGGAGGAACACACAAATCTCCAATAGATGCACCTGCACAAATAAGCAAACACTTGCACACAATGCGAAAAAGGGGTTGTCAATCCCTTCACGGTCACTAGCAAGAGTGAGATCTGATAGAGATAGATATAAAAGATAAGTGAAAGTATAAATAAAGTAAAGATAAATAAATTGTAGCAAGGTATGTTTTGTTGTTTGGTTTTATAGATCTGAAAATAGTATGATGGGAAATAGACCCGGGGGCCAAGGTTTCACTAGAGGCTTCTCTCTTAAAGAAAGCATACGGTGGGTAAACAAATTACTGTTGAGCAATTGATAGAAAAGCGCATAGTTATGACAATATCTAAGGCAATGGTCATGAATATAGGCATCACGTCTATGGCAAGTAGACCGACTCCTGCTTGCATCTACTACTATTGCTCCACACATCGACTGCTATCCAGCATGCATCTAGTGTATTAAGTTAACAAGAAAAGAGTAACGCCTTAAGCAAGATGACATGATGTACAAAGATAGATCCAAGCAATACGGTAAAAAACATCTTTTTATCCTTAATGGCAACAATACAAATACGTGCCTCGCTACCCCTACTGTCACTTGGTGAGGACACCGCAAGATTGAACCCACTACAAAGCACCTGTCCCATTGCAAGATAGATCTATCTAGTTGGCCAAACCAGATCAATAGATCAGAGAGAAATACAAAGCTATCTTAATCATGCATAAAAGAGTTCAAAGAAGACTCAAATAATATTCATAGATAATCTGGTCATAAATCCATGATTCATCAAAACTCAAAAACACACCGCAAAAGAAAATTACAACGAATAGATCTCGAAGAACATTGAGGAGAACATTGCATTGAGGATAAAAGAGAGAGAAGAAGCCATCTAGCTACTAGCTATGGACCCTTAGGTCCATGGTAAACTACTCACACATCATCGGAAGGGCAGCAAGGTTGGTGTAGAGGCCCTCCGTGATCGAATTCCCCTCCGATAGAGTGCCAGAAAAGGCCCCAAGATGGGATCTCATGAGAACAGAAGCTTGCAGTGGCGAAAAGGTATTTTTGGTGTGCCCTCTGGTGTATAGGGAATATTTGGGTATTTATAGAGCTAGAATTACGGTTAGTGGAATCCCGAGGGGCCCACAAGCCTCGGGGGCACGCCCCCCGTAGGGCGCGCCTCTAGGGCTTGTGGCCCTCTCGTGTGTAATATCCCAATTTTCAATTTGGATGTTATACATAGATCATCATCTGCATATCATATTTATTTCTGCATTTGTTGTGATCCTAGAAATCTTAAGCAACTCAAGGACTTAAGGAGAGAGTTGGAGGTTTCACAAAATTCATATTTGAATTTAATTCAAATTTGAAAAGAGGATCAATTTGATTTTAATAGTTTTCTCTCCAATTATTTCCAATAATAAAAATAAATGAGGGAAGCTAATATGACTTCTTCAACCTAAGAGAAATATTGGAAAAAGAATTTTAAAATCAAATTATTATTTATTCGTATTTTTATTTGCTATTTTATTCGAAATTAGAAAAAAAATTGCATTTTAGTCCAAAAAAATGTTCATCTTGTCCTAAATATTAGGTTTGGACGGTGAAAATTGTCTCTGGAATTTTTAGAATTTCTTTTTATTTATTTAGGAATTTTATTTTGCCGCATAATTGTTTTAAAAAAATGGTTCGGACCGACTGGGCCGAAGCCCAGCCGGCCCAGCAGGCCGCCGCCGCCTTCGCCGCGCCACCATACTGGAGGCGGACTCTACCGGAGTCCGGGTCGGCCTCGCCTCATCGCCCTTGCCCCAAGGCACCTCCCCCCCCCCCTTTATATATGCCGTTGTTGCTACCCTCTTCACCTCGCCCCGCCTCCCGCAGCAGCAGTAGCAGCAACCGCCGCCGCCGCAGCCGCGTCGCCTCCTGTCGCCGCAGTCACCGCCGGCCTTTTTCATTGAACCGGTAAGAACCAGCCGGCCGAACGTTTTTTCGGTTTTAGAGTTTAGATCGGTTTAGTTCATTTTGCTTAATTAACGAACGTTCGTTCGTTCGTTCTAACGAATTATTTTCGTTAGATTTGTTCTATTAGCGAATGTTCTCGCAATAGATTTTTCTTTTTAGTTTATTTTTGGCCAGGGACCTATCCGTGAATAGTTTTCTCGCAATTTAGCCCCTGATCTTAAAACTAGCCTAACTTTTTACTCTTTTGTCCAAATTAGATGAAACCAGCGCCTAAATCTTCGTATCGATCTGTTCTTTCCAGTTAACCAACTTGAACATGATTTTTATACTGTAAAGTTTGATTTTAGTTCAGATTAGTAAATAACCTTGTTTCGTTTGTATTTTGAGTTCTGTTTCTCCGTTTGAGTTGTTTCTTTTTGCAAATCATAGCTAATCACATGTACCTACTGTTAGGATCTAAACGACATGATAATAATGTTGTTAGGTTTTACTTTTGTTACTTTAAGCAGTTTGCTTTTTTCGTGTTTGATTTGGATCTTTTCTCGGTTTTCTCGTTGTTTCGTTTGAGTGATTGCTTATGTATTCTACTATTTGTTTAAGCTAGATTACCCGGAGTGTGAAGCTTGTTACTACGAATCTCTAGAGTTTGCAGATCGTCAGCAAGGCAAGTTACACTTTGATCATACTTTTCTATACCCAGTTTTTACTATGCATTAGTATTACCCCTCAAACAATTGCAGGAGTAGGATTGGGAACATGTGGTTTGGTTGTAGTACTTGAGGTAGGAACCTAATACCTTTTGATCACCACGGGAATAGACGTTATGCTCTGTATTTCTTAGCCATGCTTGTAGACGGGGATTGGATCATGATTCACACATGGAAGTTTTGAGAGTTATTAATCTTGGATAACATTAAGGTGGCAACTTTAATATACATCTGGGTGGATTGGTTGAGGCACCTGGGGAACCCAATGTTGTCTATTTAAGGAAATCCCGGAGTACACGTGTGATTTTTCCTTCGGTTTGCCACCCAGGCTCAAAGGGATCATATGATATTTCATGCCTAGAAACTTTCGTGTGCAGCCACAAGCCATTATGGGCTCTGGCATAGTTGAGTAAGTTGCATGAGCTCTCGAAGAGGTGGACTAGCAGATGTAGGGGAAAGTAGGTGCCGGTCTACCCGGAGTACAGAGTAAGTGCTTCAAAAGGACTATGTCTCGATCACCCGATCATGGATGCGATCGAGTCTTGTGGGGAAAAGTGCGCAACCTCTGCAGAGTGTACAAACTAATCATGATTAGCCGTGTCCCCGGTTATGGACATCTTGAGTATTTGGAATTGGATATTATTGTTGATCTCATCACTCTTTAATCAATTGAATTGGGTTTAATGATGATACTTTTAATTGGGATTTGAGTTGGGGTTACCTTCTCAAATATTGGGATAACTTGGGAGTAGTTAAATAAATTTATTCCTTTGTTGTAGGGAAAAACTAGCTTTATGCAAAATCATAAACTTAGAGCCTCCACCAGCCAAATATTGCATGTAGATATAGTTCTTGCATTTCATTGGTTTACAGTGTAACTCTGCCAGCATATTCAATGTGCTGACCTACACGGCTGCAACGTCTCATGTTGCAGACAACCCAGACGACGAATAAGGTGTGATAGGTCGTTATCTTGCACTCAGCTATGCCGTTGGAGTTCATGGACTCATTTACCTTTGAAGCTTCCGCAATTATATAGCTTAGATGGCTTCAGCCATGTTATTCATGTGTAATCATACTATTTATGAGGACTCGATGTAATAAGTGTGTGATTGAACTCTGTTATAATTCCTCAAGTATTGTGCATGTCAGCATTACCGATCCAGGGATGACACTAATGCACAGAGACTGCGGTCCATTCGGATCGTGGTCGCTACAAGATGGTATCAGAGCACACGCTAACTGTAGGACGCGAACACTAGAATAAGCCACATGATTTCTCTTCTCTGCTCATTTATAATTCTCCTCTATTTCTACTCTATAGATGGCGGATCCTAGGAACAAGTTCACTCAGCCAAATGACGACACCCCTTTCGGACGACACTTGAACGAAGTCCCTAAGTACCTGAACATCAGACTACCAAGCTTCACGGGGACTTTCTATGCAACTGTGCCGGAAGAAGAGCGCTAGAAGATCAAAGTATGGGTACCTAGGAGGACATTTGCGCCAACAACAAAACCTATTGATTTCTACCTGGGTGCACCAAGCTGGAGTTTAGGAAAGAGCATGGCAGCCTATATCACCTTTGGACGCATATGTGAGGTGTACCACAAGGAGCTCGAGAACACCATTCATCAAATATGTGGCCGCCGAAACGAAGAATGGGTGATGATCCGTACAAGGAGGGATGGATCAATTGCATCCTACAGTCAAGAGATGGGAGATCATATTCGTCGACAAGAGAATCCACTAATCATCAACATGAAGAAGATCAAGAAGCTGATGAAGATAAACAACGAGCTAGAAGAGGAACTCAAGTATACACGGATATGAGGAATAAATTGTCGTACTACTAGAGAAGCATGAAGACCTGAAGAGGAAGCTAGGACTACCAGTGGAGAATCACAAGCGAGAACCAGCAAAGGAGATCCGTTCGTAGGACTACATCATCATGGACGACACCGACACGGATAGTGATGCAAATGATGATAGTGATGACAACTACCTTGACGAAGCTGGAGCAGATATTATGGAGTCTTCCTCTGATGAAAATTTCTAGATGACCACCATGTAACTAGTAGTATTCCTCCAAGTAGTTAGCAATGATCGAGTTTGTAACCATAGGTTAGATCGTTTGTGTGAATCTTGTGTGCTATTGACTGAAGTGAATTGATTGTGTTTGTCTCATGAGCATATGGGTAGTGAATCTCTCTTAGAGCCCATTCTATTCTGTTTTCTCACCCCTTCTAACCCATCAGATGCCTTCGAGACGTGACAATGGATTTGCATTCCCACCGGAGCTCACACAGTTGATCCAGCAGCAGAATGCCTTGATGCAGATACTAGTTCAGAACCAGAAGCAAGGCAACAACAACACCAACCCACCACCACAACCCCCTGTTGACCACCTAGCCTGTTTTCTGAGCTTGAATCCGCTGGTGTTCTCTAGTAGCACCGAGCCAATTGTTGCAGATGATTGGCTCTGCAAGATTGGAAGAGAGCTGACCACTGCAGGATGCACAGATGCAGAGAGAGTGCGCTTTGCCGCACATTAGCTTGATGGACCCGCATCATCTTGGTGGGAGAATTTCACCGCCACTTACCCCATTGATACAGTTACATGGGATCAGTTTCAGCAGGCTTTCCGCACTGCCCATGTTTCAGCAGGAGCTATGAGCATGAAGAAGTGCGAGTTTCGCAACTTGCGCCAAGGAGGGTGTACAGTGGGCCAGTATGTGGATGCGTTTAGCAAGTTAGCACCCTATGCCCCAGATGATGTGGCCACAGATGCCGCCAAGTAGGAGAAGTTTCTTGAGGGACTCAATGATGAGCTGAGTATGCAGTTGATGGCGGCAACATTCAACAACTACCAGGAGTTGGTAGACAGGGCCCTCATGATTGAAGATAAGCATCAACAGATTGATAATCGCAAGAGAAAGTATGGACAGGGGAGGTACACTCAGCAGAAGACCCGCTATTCCCCGTACTCAGGAGGACATACCCACAACCATGGAGGCCATTACTATGGAGGACATAAGCTCAATGGAGCAAGTTCACACAACCACAGTGGCCCCAAGAATGGCAATAGGAATGGAGGAAGCTGAATCCATAACCGTTCCAACCCCACAACACCAGCCAAGAGGGATCCGAGCCACATTACTTGTTTCAAGTGCTAGAAGACCATACATTATGCCACTGAATGTCCAGAAGCAAAGAATGGAAATGGCAATGGAGGTTCTGCCAAGAAGCCCAACCCCTTCACCAAAGGTCAGGTGAACCATGTCAGTGTGGAGGAGATTCAGGATCAACCCGACACAGTTGTTGGTAAGTTTTTGATTAATGCATTTACCACACTTGTTCTTTTCGATACGGGTGCATCACATTCATACATATCAAGGTGATTTGTGGATAAGTATAACCTGCCAACCTTAGCCCTTAAGTCACCTATGTTAGTAAGTTCCCCAGGAGCGGAGTATATGGCTAGCAGGGGATGCTATTAGTTGCAACTAACCATAGGTATACATGTTTTCCCCACCGGCCTAATTGTTCTAGAGTCACAAGGATTGGATGTGATACTAGGCATGGATTGGCTATCCAAGTTTGAAGGAAACATTGATTGCGCCCGTAAATCAATTCTTCTCACCACCCTAGAAGGAAAGTGATGGGGTTATGTACCTAGGGTAGGGTCATGGACCTGATCCAAGTAACTTACCCCAGGACATCCTTAGAAGAGGTCGCCTTCCAGTCGACCAACTAGGACTCACTCGACTGGCCTGAAGGACTCGACCACGAAGACTCACTCGACCACCAGGAGGTCAAGAGGCACTCTGCACTGCAACGGCCTGTAATCAAGTAGACTTTATGATAGTAAAGGCACTTTATGTGGGGCGTTACCAGTAACGCCCCAGACTTAACTCACCTTAAACCCTCTCCTACGTGGGCTGGCTGGGGTCCTGGCGCACTCTATATAAGCCACCCCCCTCCACAGGCAGAGGGGTTCGGCACCTTGTAATTCATACATTCATAATCCACTCGACCGCCTCCGGGCTCCGAGACGTAGGGCTGTTACTTCTTCCGAGAAGGGCCTGAACTCGTACATCCTTTGTGCTTACAACCTCTCCATAGCTAGGACCTTGCCTCTCCATACCTACCCCCCACTCTACTGTCAGGCTTAGAACCACGACAGTTGGCGCCCACCGTGGGGCAGGTGTTTTAGCGATTTTGTGGAGAAGTTGCGATTCTTCCGAGTACTCTCATCATGGTGTCTGCTGGAGTTTTGGTCAAGGGTCAAGAGATCCGTCTCGGCACTTTCACCTTCATCGCCGACGACTCCGCATGGCTCCAGGAGGCTCCACTCGACGTAGACGCGCTCCCCGTCCGCGGTGCGACGCATTTTCGCGCATGTGTCCGCGGCGTTCTGCTGCGGCAACCGTCGACCCAGTATCGGTCGGCTCCTCCATCGTCCACCCTCCCGGTCTCCCGCCAGCGCAAGCGCTCAGGCCGGTCGAGGCTTCAGCGATGGGTGAGTCACGCGGTGGCTCGCCAATCGGCCACTACACAAGTTGCGGCAATCGAGCCCAACGAATCTCTCTACGGCTTGTTCGATCAGTCGACTGGCTCCGGAGAGACCGCATCCGAGTGCGGAAGCAGTGATCCAGCGGCGGAAATCTTGATGGTCGACGGGCCCCACAGCCCTCCTGGCTTCGCCCGAGGTGGTGGAGCAGGTGACGGCGGCGACCCTGCACGAGACTACGAAGAGTACCAGCCCGAGCCACTCGACTCTCTGCAAAGAGAAGAGCTTCGCCGCAGAAACGAGGATCCCCTACGTATTCCCATCGCAGGAGAAACCCCCGAGGCTCGTGCCTTGGAGGAGGCGCGTCTGGCCAATTTGGCCGAGTGCACTCGACTGGAGAACCTTCAGCGAGCACTCGACGAGCGCGCGCGGCAACGAGTTCCCGACACCAGTCGACGTCAACTCTTCCCGCCGACTCAGGTATATCAAACCCCAATTCAGAATTTAGCAGCTGTGACCCGTATAGCAGAGTCCATTCAGCCTTCGCAGTCGGAAGCTGGCAGAGGTTTGCTGCAGATCAGGGATCTGCTCCGGGCAGCAGGAGATCAGAATTCAGCCGTGTCTCAGTCGCGCAACAGAATTCACAGTCGATCTGTCACTGTGAATACGGTTCAGTCGGCTCACAGCCCCAGATCGCCTCCGCGGCGCGAAGGGCGTGAGAATCGGCGAGATCAATATGGCGACAGACTCGACCGAGATGATAGGCGTCGAGTGCCCTATTCCCCTCCGAGGGGTGGGTCTTACGCTCCTCGGCAGCCAGATGATAGGCGTCAGTACAGTACAGGGCGTAGGGTTCCAGTTGACCCCAGAGAGCCAGGCTTCGACGCGCGATCCATTATCGTGCAAGGGTTGGTCGACCGGAACAGAGCCCATCGAGGCGCACTCGACAGAGATGTACCCACGAGCAGTCGAGTACATGTTTCTGGTCCTGAATGTTTCAGCAGAGCTATCAGAGCCGCAGTTATCCCCCCCAATTTCAGGTTGGCAACAGGAGTCAGCAAGTTCACTGGTGAGTCTAAGCCTGAAACTTGGCTTGAAGACTACCGAGTGGCAGTTCAGATCGGTGGTGGGAACGACGAGGTGGCCATGAAGCATTTGCCCCTCATGTTGGAAGGTTCTGCCAGGGCATGGTTGACTCAATTGCCTCCTAGCAGCATTTACACTTGGGAAGATCTGTCCCGAGTGTTCGTCAGAACGTTTGAAGGGACTTGCAAACGACCAGCGGGATTGACAGAGTTGCAAGTCTGCGTGCAGAAAACTAATGAGACTCTCAGAGAGTATATTCAGAGGTGGATCACTTTACACCACACTGTGGAAAATGTCTCTGATCATCAGGCAGTATGCGCCTTCAAAGACGGCGTCAAGAACAGAGAACTGAGTTTGAAATTTGGTCGAACCGGTGACATGACCTTGAGTCGGATGATGGAGATTGCTACCAAGTACGCCAACGGCGAAGAAGAAGACCGACTCCGGAGCGGCAAGCACAAGCCGAGTCAGTCGGAAAAAGGAAATACCAGTCGGAAACAGAAGCGGAAGGCTGAACCGGCAGCTCCTGGAGAGGCTCTGGCCGTGACTCAAGGAAAGTTTAAGGGGAAACCAAAAGGATCCTGGAACCCCAAGAAGGTAAAGGATAAAGAAGGGAACGACGTGATGGATATGCCGTGTCACATTCACACGAAGAAAGATGAAGAGGGGAATATCATTTACCCAAAGCACACCACTCGCCAATGTCGACTCCTGATCCAGCAGTTTCAGGGAAAACAGTCTAAGGACAAGGAGAAGGAGTCGGACAAGGCCGAAGACAAAGAGGACAGTGAGGGAGGATATCCGCATATCAACTCCACTCTGATGATCTTTGCAGATGTGGAAAGCAGAAGTCGACTGAAAGTGATTAACCGAGAGGTGAACATGGTTTCCCCAGCAAAGGCAAATTATCTGAAGTGGTCTCAAACACCCATCACATTCGACCAATCTGATCACCCGACTCATATTGCCACCCCCAGGAGGCAAGCTTTGGTGGTCGATCCAGTTGTCGAAGGCACTCGACTGACAAAGGTGCTGATGGACGGTGGAAGTGGGCTGAACTTATTGTATACAGACACATTGAAAGGTATGGGCATTCCGATGTCCCGACTGAGCACTAGTAACATGAGCTTCCATGGAGTTATACCAGGGAAGAAGGCCGAGTCACTCGGCCAGATAGCTTTGGACGTAGTGTTTGGTGATTCGAAGCATTTTCGCAAAGAAAAGTTGACGTTTGAGGTCGTGGATTTTCAAAGTGCATATCATGCCATTTTGGTGAGACCAGCCTATGCACGGTTCATGGCTCGACCATGTTACGTGTACCTCAAATTGAAGATGCCCGGTCCCAAAGGTGTGATCACTGTCACCGGTGATAGGAAAAAGGCAGAGGAGTGCTTTCAGAAGGGCTCCAAGATTGCCGATTCCCAAGTGTCAGCGGTCGAGTTCGAAGAATACAAGCAAAACGCAGATCCGAGTGACTTGCTGCGATCCAAGAAGCCCGCCACAGAGTCTGCTTTCCAGTCGTCCGGTGAGACGAAGCCTGTTCACATTCACCCGACCGACCCCGAAGCAGCTCCGACCCGCATCTCCACAACACTCGACCCAAAATAGGAAGAAGCGCTCATCCAGTTCCTCCGTGAGAACTGGGACATTTTTGCATGGAAGCCCGCTGACATGCCAGGTGTTCCCAGGGGACTGGCTGAGCATCGCCTAAGAGTCGACGCGTCTGCAAAACCAGTCAAAGAGCATCTTCGGCGGTCCGCCGTCCAGAAGAGAAAGGCCATCGGTGAAGAAGTGGCTCGACTATTGGCGGCAGGATTTATCCGAGAGATATACCACTCCGAGTGGCTCGCTAATGTCGTCATGGTTCCTAAGAAGGACAAGTCGCTCCGAATGTGCATTGATTTCAAGCACATCAACCGGGCCTGCCCGAAAGATCACTTTCCTCTCCCTCGCATAGATCAAATTGTTGACTCGACCGCGGGATGCGAGAGGTTGTCTTTTTTAGATGCTTACTCCGGGTACCACCAGATCCGTCTGTACGGGCCCGATGAGGTAAAAACAGCTTTCATCACTCCATTCGGGTGCTTCTGCTATATCACCATGCCATTCGGCCTCAAGAATGCCGGAGCCACATTTATGCGAATGATTCAGAAGTGTCTACTCACCCAAATCAGTCGGAATGTGGAAGCTTATATGGATGATATTGTTGTCAAGTCACGAAAAGGTTCCGACCTGCTCGCTGACCTCGCCGAAACATTTGCCAACCTCAGAAGGTATGATATCAAGCTCAATCCATCAAAGTGCACGTTTGGAGTTCCTGGTGGCAAGTTACTCGGTTTTCTTGTTTCCGAACGGGGAATCGACGCTAACCCAGAGAAGATTGGCACTATTCTCCGGATGAAACGCCCTGTGCGAGTGCACGATGTCCAGAAGCTTACTGGATGCTTGGCCGCATTAAGTCGATTCATCTCACGACTCGGTGAAAAGGCACTGCCTCTTTACCGACTGATGAAGAAGGCTGACAAGTTCGAGTGGACTCCAGAAGCTGATGCAGCGTTTGCCGAGCTAAAAGCTCTGCTCTCCACCCAGCCGGTGCTTGCTGCTCCAATCAGCAAAGAGCCTCTCTTGCTCTACATCGCAGCCACAGGACAAGTCGTCAGTACTGTGCTAACGGTCGAGCGGGAAGAAGAAGGAAAAGCTCTCAAAGTTCAGCGCCCAGTGTATTATTTGTCTGAAGTCTTGACTCCATCCAAGCAGAGATATCCTCATCATCAGAAGCTTGTGTATGGAATATACATGACCACAAAGAAGGTTGCTCATTATTTCTCTGACCATTCCATCACAGTCGTCAGCGACGCTCCACTATCAGAGATTTTGCACAACAGAGATGCAACTGGTCGAGTGGCCAAATGGGCGATTGAACTTCTTCCCCTTGATATCAAGTTTGAGGCAAAGAAAGCCATTAAGTCCCAGGCGATAGCAGATTTCCTCGCCGAGTGGATTGAACAACAGCAGCCGACTGAAGTTCACTCGGAGCATTGGACCATGTTTTTCGATGGCTCTAAGATGTTGAATGGTTCCGGTGCTGGGGTTGTCCTGGTTTCCCCCAGAGGAGATAAGCTCAGATATGTGCTCCAGATTCACTTTGATTCCTCCAACAATGAGGCAGAATATGAGGCCCTCCTATATGGTTTGCGCATGGCCATTTCACTCGGCGTCCGTCGCCTAATGGTCTATGGCGACTCGGATTTAGTGGTCAATCAGGTGATGAAAGAGTGGGACGTGAGAAGCCCAGCCATGACTGGATACTGCAGTGCAGTGAGGAAGCTGGAGAAGAAGTTCGAGGGGTTGGAACTCCATCATATACCCCGACTGAAAAATCAAGCAGCTGATGATCTAGCAAAGATAGGTTCCAAGAGAGAAGCCATTCCGAGTGGTGTGTTCTTGGAGCATATACACACTCCGTCAGTCAAAGAGGATCCTTTCACCGAAGAAACTCCGCAGCCCAAGAGCGCCACAGATCCGACTGAAGTCGAAGTCCCAGCGGTGGTCGACTTGATCATGGAGGTTTTGGTGGTCATTCCCGACTGGACGATTCCGTATGTCGCATATATCTTGAGGAAAGAGCTTCCGGAGGATGAGGAAGAGGCTCGACAGATCGTCCGTCGATCTAAGGCCTTTACCGTAATCAAAGGACAATTATACAGAGAAAGCGCGACTGGAGTCGGTCAGAAGTGCATAACACCAGAAGAAGGTCGACTCATCCTCAATGATATTCACTCGGGGACCTGTGGTCATCATGCGTCCTCTCGGACCATCGTGGCCAAAGCATACCGAGCCGGATTTTACTGGCCCAAGGCGAATGAGATGGCAAAAGAGATAGTAGATAAGTGCGAGGGATGTCAGTTCTACTCGAATATGTCGCACAAGCCTGCGTCAGCTTTGAAGACCATCCCACTCGTCTGGCCTTTTGCAGTTTGGGGGCTCGACATGATCGGTCCTTTGAGAACAGGACGAAGTGGCTTCACGCATGTACTGGTGGCAGTCGACAAGTTCACCAAGTGGATCGAGGCTAAACCAATCAAGAGCCTTGACACCGGTACTGCTGTTAGCTTCATCAGGGAACTAATATTCAGATATGGAGTCCCGCACAGCATCATTACGGATAATGGGTCGAACTTTGACTCAGAGGAATTCAGAGCTTTCTGCAACTCCCAGGGCACACGGGTCGACTACGCGTCAGTCGCCCATCCGCAGTCGAATGGACAAGCAGAGCAAGCTAATGGACTGATTCTCAAGGGACTGAAGCCTCGACTGATGCGTGATCTCAAACACGCGGCTGGAGCTTGGGTCGACGAACTTCCATCTGTACTCTGGGGACTGCGGACCACGCCTAATCGATCGACCGGAAGAACTCCATCCTTCTTGGTCTACAGAGCTGAAGCAGTCTTGCCGAGTGATCTTCTCCACAATGCTCCTCGAATTGAAATCTACAACGAAGCAGAGGCTGAACAAGCGCGGCAGGATGCAGTCGACCTTTTAGAGGAAGAAAGGGAGATGGCTCTGATCCGGTCGACCATCTACCAACAAGATTTGCGTCGTTTCCACGCCAGAAATGTGAGAGGTCGAGCCTTCCAGGAAGGGGATTTAGTTCTCCGAGTGGATCAACACAAACCACACAAGCTTGCTCCTTCTTGGGAAGGCCCCTTCATCGTCACCAAGGTTCTCCACAACGGGGCGTACCGTCTTTACAACGTCGAGCATAATATCGACGAGCCCCGAGCCTGGAACGCGGAGCTACTCCGCCCATTTTACACTTAAGTTTATCACTCAGATGAGTTGCAATAAAGTACTTCTGTGGTTCATGGACCTCAAAATAATAGTGTCAAAGTTCCTCCATAATTTCTGTCACTTTTTATTTTCCAATAAAATTCCCCTCAGTGGGTGACTTAGTTGCGAATCCGTTTCGCCTAAGTTTGTAAAAATCCTACCGAGTGGTGACCCAGAATCCCACTCAGAGGCTTAGCTGCGAATCCGTTTCGCCTAAGTTATAAAAATCCTACCGAGTGGTGAGCCAGGCTCCCACTCGGAGGCTTAGCTGCGAATCTGTTTCGCCTAAGTTATCAAAATCCTACCGAGTGGTAAGACAGCCTTCCACTCGGAGGCTTAGCTACAGCCTCGTGCTCGCCTAAGTTATAAAAATCCTACCGAGTGAAGAGCAATCCTCTCACTCGGGGGCTTAGCTGCAGCCCTGTGCTCGCCTAAGTTATAAAAATCCTACCGAGTGAAGAGCAATCCTCTCACTCGGAGGCTTAGCTGCAGCCTCGTGCTCGCCTAAGTTATCAAAATCCTACCGAGTGGTAAGCCAGCCTTCCACTCGGAGGCTTAGCTGCAGCCTCGTGCTCGCCTAAGTTATAAAAATCCTACCGAGTGAAGAGCAATCCTCTCACTCGGGGGCTTAGCTGCAGCCCTGTGCTCGCCTAAGTTATAAAAATCCTACCGAGTGAAGAGCAACCCTCTCACTCGGAGGCTTAGCTGCAGCCTCGTGCTCGCCTAAGTTATCAAAATCCTACCGAGTGGTAAGCCAGCCTTCCACTCGGAGGCTTAGCTGCAGCCTCGTGCTCGCCTAAGTTATAAAAATCCTACCGAGTGAAGAGCAATCCTCTCACTCGGGGGCTTAGCTGCAGCCCTGTGCTCGCCTAAGTTATAAAATTCCTACCGAGTGAAGAGCAACCCTCTCACTCGGGGGCTTAGCTGCAGCCCTGTGCTCGCCTAAGTTATAAAAATCCTACCGAGTGAAGAGCAACCCTCTCACTCGGAGGCTTAGCTGCAGCCTCGTGCTCGCCTAAGTTATCAAAATCCTACCGAGTGGTAAGCCAGCCTTCCGCTCGGAGGCTTAGCTGCAGCCTCGTGCTCGCCTAAGTTATAAAAATCCTACCGAGTGAAGAGCAATCCTCTCACTCGGGGGCTTATCTGCAGCCCTGTGCTCGCCTAAGTTATAAAAATCCTACCGAGTGAAGAGCAACCCTCTCACTCGGAGGCTTAGCTGCAGCCCTGTGCTCGCCTAAGGTATAAAAACCCTGCCGAGTGGAGAGCAACCCTCTCACTCGGGGGGCTTAGCTGCAGCCCAGTGCTCGCCTAAGTGGACTAAAGAATAAGTCGATTGCAGTACAGGCACCTTGCTTTGAACCTGCAAAAGACATTCCGAGCCGAAGGCAATCATATTCAAGCGCCAAATTCAAGTTTGAATCGATATCTAAAGGAACCGAAAGTGCTCAGGCGTCAAGCCCGTTAAGGTTTGTCGGTTACAATTTCACTCGGCATACCGAGGCAAATTTAAAGCGTCGAGCCAGAAGAAGTTTTTTACCCCTCCTGTGGAGGGCTGGAAGGTGCAACAAATTCATCAAGGTCAATTCCGTCGGCGATCCGAGTGGCAGCTGCAAGGAAAGTCTCCATAAAGGACCTGAAGTCGTGCTTCTTGGTATTGGCCACCCGAAGGGCCGCCAGCTTCTCCTCTCGTGCATCTTTGCAGTGGACTCGGGCCAGACACAGAGCGACATCTGCACCACACCGAGCCGAAGACTTCTTCCACTCCTGCACTCGACCAGGGATCGTGTTCAAGCGGGCCATCAGCGACTCAAGGTCATTCTGAAGTGTCTCCTTAGGCCAGAGCGTCGAGTCGATGCGAGATGTGGCGGCCTTCAGCCTTGCGAGATAGTCCACAACAGTTGCAACACGAGACTCCAGTCGGAAAACTTCCATGGCAACTTCGTCGTTCACCGGAGAATTGACGGGGTCGAGGTTTGGCTCCAGCCGGCTAGTTTCTTCTTCAAAGTTTTGACAAAATTCTGCAAGGGTGGTCACTAAGTCAAGAGGATGGTCGAATGGAAAAATCACAATTGGAAATGTCTACCAAGCATAGAGGTTTACCTTCAAGCATAAGAAACAACTTCTTGGCAAGGCCACTCAGGAAGGCCTCCAGTTCAGTTTTCTTCTCAGTCAATTTGCTGACTCGGTCGGTCAGGGCAGCTTTGTCAGTTTTCAGTCGACTGACCTCCTTGTTGGCAATCCCAAGAGCAGCTTTCAGATTGGTATTGTCTTGTTCGAGCTTGGTGACTGAAGCTAACTTCTCGTCAGCAAGCTTGATCTTCTCAGCTAGCTCAAGGTCTTTCTTCTGCTGGGCCTCCCTTACCTTACCTGCAAGTTACAGCAAGATCAGATGCTGAAACAAGCAAGGGGAAAAGCAGTCGTCAGGGTCTCACCAAACATACCTTCGGTCTCCTCCTTTGCCTTTGTCAGCTTCTCCTGAACCAGCTTCAAGCTCAGCTCGACTTGAGTATGTTTTTGTTCCAGCTCTGAGTAGCGAGCCACAAGATCACAGGAGTTCTGTGAAGAACCAATCGACTAAATGTCAAATATGATTCACTTCCGAGTGAAAAAGGGAAAAACACACGTTTCTAAGACTACAGCCGAATACAAGCATTCGACCGTAGTCTCGGGGACTACACCCAGTGGGTGCACTCAGCGTGCCCCCACTAATCCTGTTGAAGACAAAGTCGACCAGTCGACCTCAAAAAAAAAGTGTGCGAGATGCATTCTCTAAGACTGTGATCAACTGCAAGCAGTCGACCACAGTCTCGGGGACTACACCCAGTGGGTGCACTCAGCGTGCCCCCACCGGTTTGTGAAATCCAGTCGACCAGTCGACTGACAGAAAGATTGACATCATAAAGCCTAAGGCCGACTGCCAGCAGTCGACCTTAGCCTTGGGGACTACACCCAGCGGGTGCACTCAGCGTGCCCCCGCTAACACGGAGTTTATTCGACACACCCAGTGGGTGACTAATATAAATTCCGGAAAAGAAAAGTTTTTGGTAGCATATCCAACAGAACAAACAACGGTCGACTGACCTGGACATTGCTTTGGAGGGCAGAACTGGCGTCATAAGCTGCCTGGCTCGCGTCCCGGATGGTCTTCAGCTGCTCCATCATGAGTCCCGCCTGGCGTATTGCCTCCTTCGCTGCGCCAGCTTGGTCCTCTGGGACGTGGTGCGTCGTAAAGAGGGAGGGTTGCTGAGCACTCGTCAGTGGATTTGCGAAGGACACCTGGTGTCGAGTGGTGTTCCCTTCCTCCACAGTCAGAATCTCAGGCGCCGTCACATCCTGAGGTACCTTACTGGTGGTCGCTTTCCGACTCCTCCTGCGTGTCAGTGGTTCTTCATCCTCGTCGTCGTCAGGGAGATCGATAACAGTGTTGGGTGGAGCTGCGGAGAAGGATCAGGATCAGAGATCGCGAGTCAGTCGACTAAAAACGGTGTTAAGAATACAGTACCTGGGTTCGAAGTTGCCGCATCCTCCATCTCATGGTCATCGGCCCGGGCCGAGGTCTCAGAAGTAGCAGCACTGCAACTCCAAAGGATCAGTCGACTAACTTCAGCGTCGACCAAAAATAAAGTTCACACGGAATAAGAAAATATGAGCAGCACGGTTACCCTGATATGGTAGGGATGGACACCTTCATCTTCGGCAAGAGTTTGATCGGCTTCGACGAGGCCGCCCTGGGCTGCTTCGGCGCCTTTTCAGTCGGCGCTGGAGAGGTGGTCCTAGGGCGCTTGGTCGACTGCGTCGCAACCCCCTTGCCACGTTCAGTCGAAGGGTCGTGGACGAGCTTCGACCGCCTTTCCGAGCGCGGTGGCACGACCTCCTCCTCCTCCTCTTCCTCGTCCTCGATGTTGTCTTCATCATCGACATCATCATCATCGTTGTCATCGTCCTCTGCGACATCCGAGTCCCATTCCTCCTCTTCCTGGCTCTCGCCTCCGCTCGCCTCGCCCTCCTCAGTCGAAGCTTGTGCCCCATTGGGCATCGAGTACAGCTCGGTGAGGGCCTAACAAATGCCCAGACAAGAATCAGTCGACCAGTCGGCAGGATTAACAGAAATGAATACGACAAGGGCGCAGTGGAGAGCAGAGCAAGTGTACCTTGTTTGGGTCGCTGTTGTGGTCGAGTGGAGGAATCCTTCTGGCTCCGCGCGGGTTGTCCTTGTTTCCGGTAACGGCTACCATCCATCTTTCCAGAGTGACGTCGTCGACTGCTTCTGGATGGACTCTAGTCTCGTCTTCGGTCCCACAGTACAACCACATGCAGTGGCTCCGGAATTGAAGGGGTTGGATGCGACGCCTGAGGAAGACCTCCAGAAGATCCATGCCCGTCACCCCCTCCCGAACCAACTGCACCACGCGCTCCATCAACATCTTCACGTCGGCTTTCTCCTCCGGAATCAGCTTCAGAGGGGAGGGCTTGTTCACTCGGTCCATGGTAAACGGAGGGAGTCCACTCGACTGCCCTGGCGTCGACTGGACCTGGCAGTAGAACCAAGTCGACTGCCAGCCTCTGACGGACTCGGGAAAGGTCATGGGCGGGAAGGTGCTCTTATTCCTCACCTGGATCCCCAGGCCCCCACACATTTGGACGACTCGGGTTTTCTCATCACCTGGGCTCGCCTTCTTCACGGTCTGAGAGCGACACGTGAAGATATGTTTGAACAAACCCTAGTGCGGTCGACAGCCCAAGAAACCCTCACACATGGACACGAATGCAGCAAGATAGGCAATGGAGTTTGGGGTAAAGTGGTGAAGCTGCGCTCCAAAGAAATTCAAGAAGCCACGGAAGAAAATACTTGGCGGCAAGGAAAACCCACGATCAACATGAGTGGCCAAAAGCACACACTCACCCTCTTCTGGCTGTGGATGCCACTCCTCCCCCGGCAACCTCGCAGCTCCGTGGGGGATCAAGCCCTCGTTGGCCATGTCGAGGAGGTCCTTCTCTGTGATGGTCGACTGGATCCAGTCTCCTTGGACCCAGCCCCTCGGCAGGCGGGACCTGGACGAGGACCCTCCGCGGCTGGTGGATCTCCCCTTCGCCTTCTCCGACGCCGACGCCTTCTTGGCGCGCTCCAGCGCCGCCGTCTTCTCCTTGGCCATGGTCGCCGGAGAGATGCACGAAGGGAAGTGGTGCGGGGGCGAGAGCGAGCACGCTGAGCAGGGAAGAAGGAAGCAGAGAGAGAGGGAGAATGCTGGGGCGCAGCACAGAAATCCTCGCCGGGCGCATTTATAAGGTCCCTTCCGAGTGGCTGACATGCGGGCCCGGTCGATCTAATCATATCTGAGAGCAGTTATGCAGGCTGGATACGTGGCGAAAAAGGCAGCGCGGAGATCGAGGCGTCTATGCCCCGTCCCATCCGAACGCCGCGGTCCGCCCCGCTTCGCGCGCGCCCCCAAATTTCGCATCCCGCGGAATCCGCGAGCAACAAATCAGTCTGTCAGACGCGGTGTTTCCGGCGATCCGTCGCTCGGAGATCGTCGAAGCCCGAAAGATCACTCGACGTAAAAACAGAATGGATCGAGTCGACTGAAGGCAAATTGCTCCCTGTCAACGAAGAGATTCTTTGGTCCAGAACAGCGCACAACTAGAGCGCAAAGGTCAATCGGAAACGACATCAACTCCTTCACTCGAAGCCTCAATCCATTCGGGGGCTAATGATGGGGTTATGTACCTAGGGTAGGGTCATGGACCTAATCCAAGTAACTTACCCCAGGACATCCTTAGAAGAGGTCGCCTTCCAGTCGACCAACTAGGACTCACTCGATTGGCCTGAAGGACTCGACCACGAAGACTCACTCGACCACCAGGAGGTCAAGAGGCACTCTGCACTGCAACGGCCTGTAATCAAGTAGACTTTATGATAGTAAAGGCACTTTATGTGGGGCGTTACCAGTAACGCCCCAGACTTAACTCACCTTAAACCCTCTCCTACGTGGGCTGGCTGGGGTCCTGGCGCACTCTATATAAGCCACCCCCCTCCACAAGCAGAGGGGTTCGGCACCTTGTAATTCATACATTCATAATCCACTCGACCGCCTCCGGGCTCCGAGACGTAGGGCTGTTACTTCTTCCGAGAAGGGCCTGAACTCGTACATCCTTTGTGCTTACAACCTCTCCATAGCTAGGACCTTGCCTCTCCATACCTACCCCCCACTCTACTGTCAGGATTAGAACACACCGCAAATCCATGATTCATCAAAACTCAAAAACACACCGCAAAAGAAAATTACAACGAATAGATCTCGAAGAACATTGAGGAGAACATTGCATTGAGGATAAAAGAGAGAGAAGAAGCCATCTAGCTACTAGCTATGGACCCTTAGGTCCATGGTAAACTACTCACACATCATCGGAAGGGCAGCAAGGTTGGTGTAGAGGCCCTCCGTGATCGAATTCCCCTCCGATAGAGTGCCAGAAAAGGCCCCAAGATGGGATCTCATGAGAACAGAAGCTTGCAGTGGCGAAAAGGTATTTTTGGTGTGCCCTCTGGTGTATAGGGAATATTTGGGTATTTATAGAGCTAGAATTACGGTTAGTGGAATCCCGAGGGGCCCACAAGCCTCGGGGGCACGCCCCCCGTAGGGCGCGCCTCTAGGGCTTGTGGCCCTCTCGTGTGTAATATCCCAATTTTCAATTTGGATGTTATACATAGATCATCATCTGCATATCATATTTATTTCTGCATTTGTTGTGATCCTAGAAATCTTAAGCAACTCAAGGACTTAAGGAGAGAGTTGGAGGTTTCACAAAATTCATATTTGAATTTAATTCAAATTTGAAAAGAGGATCAATTTGATTTTAATAGTTTTCTCTCCAATTATTTCCAATAATAAAAATAAATGAGGGAAGCTAATATGACTTCTTCAACCTAAGAGAAATATTGGAAAAAGAATTTTAAAATCAAATTATTATTTATTCGTATTTTTATTTGCTATTTTATTCGAAATTAGAAAAAAAATTGCATTTTAGTCCAAAAAATGTTCATCTTGTCCTAAATATTAGGTTTGGACGGTGAAAATTGTCTCTGGAATTTTTAGAATTTCTTTTTATTTATTTAGGAATTTTATTTTGCCGCATAATTGTTTTAAAAAAATGGTTCGGACCGACTGGGCCGAAGCCCAGCCGGCCCAGCAGGCCGCCGCCGCCTTCACCGCGCCACCATACTGGAGGCGAACTCTACCGGAGTCCGGGTCGGCCTCGCCTCATCGCCCTTGCCCCAAGGCACCTCCCCCCCCTTTATATACGCCGTTGTTGCTACCCTCTTCACCTCGCCCCGCCTCCCGCAGCAGCAGTAGCAGCAACCGCCGCCGCAGGCGCGTCGCCTCCTGTCGCCGCAGTCACCGCCGGCCTTTTTCGTTGAACCGGTAAGAACCAGCCGGCCGAACGTTTTTTCGGTTTTAGAGTTTAGATCGGTTTAGTTCATTTTGCTTAATTAACGAACGTTCGTTCGTTCGTTCTAACGAATTATTTTCGTTAGATTTGTTCTATTAGCGAATGTTCTCGCAATAGATTTTTCTTTTTAGTTTATTTTTGGCCAGGGACCTATCCGTGAATAGTTTTCTCGCAATTTAGCCCCTGATCTTAAAACTAGCCTAACTTTTTACTCTTTTGTCCAAATTAGATGAAACCAGCGCCTAAATCTTCGTATCGATCTGTTCTTTCCAGTTAACCAACTTGAACATGATTTTTATACTGTAAAGTTTGATTTTAGTTCAGATTAGTAAATAACCTTGTTTCGTTTGTATTTTGAGTTCTGTTTCTCCGTTTGAGTTGTTTCTTTTTGCAAATCATAGCTAATCACATGTACCTACTGTTAGGATCTAAACGACATGATAATAATGTTGTTAGGTTTTACTTTTGTTACTTTAAGCAGTTTGCTTGTTTCGTGTTTGATTTGGATCTTTTCTCGGTTTTCTCGTTGTTTCGTTTGAGTGATTGCTTATGTATTCTACTATTTGTTTAAGCTAGATTACCCGGAGTGTGAAGCTTGTTACTACGAATCTCTAGAGTTTGCAGATCGTCAGCAAGGCAAGTTACACTTTGATCATACTTTTCTATACCCAGTTTTTACTATGCATTAGTATTACCCCTCAAACAATTGCAGGAGTAGGATTGGGAACATGTGGTTTGGTTGTAGTACTTGAGGTAGGAACCTAATACCTTTTGATCACCACAGGAATAGACGTTATGCTCTGTATTTCTTAGCCATGCTTGTAGACGGGGATTGGATCATGATTCACACATGGAAGTTTTGAGAGTTATTAATCTTGGATAACATTAAGGTGGCAACTTTAATATACATCTGGGTGGATTGGTTGAGGCACCTGGGGAACCCAATGTTGTCTATTTAAGGAAATCCCGGAGTACACGTGTGATTTTTCCTTCGGTTTGCCACCCAGGCTCAAAGGGATCATATGATATTTCATGCCTAGAAACTTTCGTGTGCAGCCACAAGCCATTATGGGCTCTGGCATAGTTGAGTAAGTTGCATGAGCTCTCGAAGAGGTGGACTAGCAGATGTAGGGGAAAGTAGGTGCCGGTCTACCCGGAGTACAGAGTAAGTGCTTCAAAAGGACTATGTCTCGATCACCCGATCATGGATGCGATCGAGTCTTGTGGGGAAAAGTGCGCAACCTCTGCAGAGTGTACAAACTAATCATGATTAGCCGTGTCCCCGGTTATGGACATCTTGAGTATTTGGAATTGGATATTATTGTTGATCTCATCACTCTTTAATCAATTGAATTGGGTTTAATGATGATACTTTTAATTGGGATTTGAGTTGGGGTTACCTTCTCAAATATTGGGATAACTTGGGAGTAGTTAAATAAATTTATTCCTTTGTTGTAGGGAAAAACTAGCTTTATGCAAAATCATAAACTTAGAGCCTCCACCAGCCAAATATTGCATGTAGATATAGTTCTTGCATTTCATTGGTTTACAGTGTAACTCTGCCAGCATATACAATGTGCTGACCTACACGGCTGCAACGTCTCATGTTGCAGACAACCCAGACGACGAATAAGGTGTGATAGGTCGTTATCTTGCACTCAGCTATGCCGTTGGAGTTCATGGACTCATTTACCTTTGAAGCTTCCGCAATTATATAGCTTAGATGGCTTCAGCCATGTTATTCATGTGTAATCATACTATTTATGAGGACTCGATGTAATAAGTGTGTGATTGAACTCTGTTATAATTCCTCAAGTATTGTGCATGTCAGCATTACCGATCCAGGGATGACACTAATGCACAGAGACTGCGGTCCATTCGGATCGTGGTCGCTACAAGATGGTATTAGAGCACACGCTAACTGTAGGACGCGAACACTAGAATAAGCCACATGATTTCTCTTCTCTGCTCATTTATAATTCTCCTCTATTTCTACTCTATAGATGGCGGATCCTAGGAACAAGTTCACTCAGCCAAATGACGACACCCCTTTCGGACGACACTTGAACGAAGTCCCTAAGTACCTGAACATCAGACTACCAAGCTTCACGGGGACTTTCTATGCAACTGTGCCGGAAGAAGAGCGCTAGAAGATCAAAGTATGGGTACCTAGGAGGACATTTGCGCCAACAACAAAACCTATTGATTTCTACCTGGGTGCACCAAGCTGGAGTTTAGGAAAGAGCATGGCAGCCTATATCACCTTTGGACGCATATGTGAGGTGTACCACAAGGAGCTCGAGAACACCATTCATCAAATATGTGGCCGCCGAAACGAAGAATGGGTGATGATCCGTACAAGGAGGGATGGATCAATTGCATCCTACAGTCAAGAGATGGGAGATCATATTCGTCGACAAGAGAATCCACTAATCATCAACATGAAGAAGATCAAGAAGCTGATGAAGATAAACAACGAGCTAGAAGAGGAACTCAAGTATACACGGATATGAGGAATAAATTGTCGTACTACTAGAGAAGCATGAAGACCTGAAGAGGAAGCTAGGACTACCAGTGGAGAATCACAAGCGAGAACCAGCAAAGGAGATCCGTTCGTAGGACTACATCATCATGGATGACACCGACACGGATAGTGATGCAAATGATGATAGTGATGACAACTACCTTGACGAAGCTGGAGCAGATATTATGGAGTCTTCCTCTGATGAAAATTTCTAGATGACCACCATGTAACTAGTAGTATTCCTCCAAGTAGTTAGCAATGATCGAGTTTGTAATCATAGGTTAGATCGTTTGTGTGAATCTTGTGTGCTATTGACTGAAGTGAATTGATTGTGTTTGTCTCATGAGCATATGGGTAGTGAATCTCTCTTAGAGCCCATTCTATTCTGTTTTCTCACCCCTTCTAACCCATCAGATGCCTTCGAGACGTGACAATGGATTTGCATTCCCACCGGAGCTCACACAGTTGATCCAGCAGCAGAATGCCTTGATGCAGATACTAGTTCAGAACCAGAAGCAAGGCAACAACAACACCAACCCACCGCCACAACCCCCTGTTAACCACCTAGCCTGTTTTCTGAGCTTGAATCCGCTGGTGTTCTCTAGTAGCACCGAGCCAATTGTTGCAGATGATTGGCTCTGCAAGATTGGAAGAGAGCTGACCACTGCAGGATGCACAGATGCAGAGAGAGTGCGCTTTGCCGCACATTAGCTTGATGGACCCGCAGCATCTTGGTGGGAGAATTTCACCGCCACTTACCCCATTGATACAGTTACATGGGATCAGTTTCAGCAGGCTTTCCGCACTGCCCATGTTTCAGCAGGAGCTATGAGCATGAAGAAGTGCGAGTTTCGCAACTTGCGCCAAGGAGGGTGTACAGTGGGCCAGTATGTGGATGCGTTTAGCAAGTTAGCACCCTATGCCCCAGATGATGTGGCCACAGATGCCGCCAAGTAGGAGAAGTTTCTTGAGGGACTCAATGATGAGCTGAGTATGCAGTTGATGGCGGCAACATTCAACAACTACCAGGAGTTGGTAGACAGGGCCCTCATGATTGAAGATAAGCATCAACAGATTGATAATCGCAAGAGAAAGTATGGACAGGGGAGGTACACTCAGCAGAAGACCCGCTATTCCCCGTACTCAGGAGGACATACCCACAACCATGGAGGCCATTACTATGGAGGACATAAGCTCAATGGAGCAAGTTCACACAACCACAGTGGCCCCAAGAATGGCAATAGGAATGGAGGAAGCTGAATCCATAACCGTTCCAACCCCACAACACCAGCCAAGAGGGATCCGAGCCACATTACTTGTTTCAAGTGCTAGAAGACCATACATTATGCCACTGAATGTCCAGAAGCAAAGAATGGAAATGGCAATGGAGGTTCTGCCAAGAAGCCCAACCCCTTCACCAAAGGTCAGGTGAACCATGTCAGTGTGGAGGAGATTCAGGATCAACCCGACACAGTTGTTGGTAAGTTTTTCATTAATGCATTTACCGCACTTGTTCTTTTCGATACGGGTGCATCACATTCATACATATCAAGGGGATTTGTGGATAAGTATAACCTGCCAACCTTATCCCTTAAGTCACCTATGTTAGTAAGTTCCCCAGGAGCGGAGTATATGGCTAGTAGGGGATGCTATTAGTTGCAACTAACCATAGGTATACATGTTTTCCCCACCGGCCTAATTGTTCTAGAGTCACAAGGATTGGATGTGATACTAGGCATGGATTGGCTATCCAAGTTTGAAGGAAACATTGATTGCGCCCGTAAATCAATTCTTCTCACCACCCTAGAAGGAAAGAGGATGAAGTATGTATCCTGGCATGTGCCGAGGAGGACTCAGGTGAATTCCTTATCAGGAGTTGTTCAGGAGGAAGTACTAGTGGTGAAGGATTATCCCGGCGTATTTCCGGAGGAGTTACCAGGCATGCCACCGGATCGAGACATTGAGTTTTTGATTGATTTATTACCAGGCATCGGACCAATATCAAAGAGACCGTATCGGATGCCCGTAAAAGATCTAGAGGAAATTAAGAAGGAGATTAAGGAATTACTGGGGAAACATTACATTCGACCGAGTTCATCACCTTGGGGAGCTCTAGTGCTCCTAGTGGAGAAGAAGGATGGATCTTTGAGGATGGTTGTTGATTATCGTGTGCTGAATGAGGTGACGATCAAGAACAAATACCCTCTACCGATGATTAATGATTTGTTTGACCAGTTGCAAGGAGCAAAAGTTTTCTCCAAGATCGATCTTCGATCAGGTTATCACCAGTTGAAGATCCGATAGTAGGATATACCTAAGATAGCCTTTACCACAAGGTATGGGCTATATGAGTATACAGTTATGTCATTTGGTTTGACTAACACCCCTTCCTATTTCATGAGTATGATGAACAAGGTGTTTATGGAGTTTTTGGATAAGTTCATCATGGTATTTATTGATGATATATTGGTCTACTCAAAGAATGAAGAAGAGATTAAGGAACATTCGCGTTTGGTTCTTGAGAAGCTCAGAGAACATCAGTTGTATGCCAAGTTTAGCAAATGTGAGTTCTGGTTAAAGGAAGTTGGATTTCTTGGACATGTTATATCCGTAGAAGGAATAGCAGTAGACACTACCAAGGTTTCTTCTGTCACTAAATGGTTGGCACCCACCTCAGTTGGAGAGATAAGGAGTTTTCTTGGACTCGCAGGTTATTACCGGAGGTTTATTGAGAATTTCTCCAAGATTGCAAAGCCCATGACGGAGTTATTGAAGGACACCAAGTTTAAATGGACTGAGGATTGTGAGGCTAGTTTTCAGGACTTGAAGAAATGTTTGGTTACAGCCCTAGTGCTAATTCTCCCACACCAACGCAAAGATTTCCAAGTATATTGCGACGCTTCACGCCGAGGACTTGGAGGTGTGCTTATGCAGGAAGGAAGAGTTGTTTCATATGCCTCACGACAGCTTCGACCTCATGAGTTGAATTATGCTAGGCATGATTTGGAGTTAGCAGCCGTTGTGTATGCACTCAAGACATGGAGACACTTTATCATTGGAAACCCTTGTGATGTATACACGGATCATTAGAGTTTGAAATAGATTTTCACGCAGAAGGAGTTGAACCTAAGGCAAAGGAGATGGTTGGAGCTCATAAAGGATTATGATATGAGATTGCACTATCATCCAGGAAAGGCAAATGTCGTAGGAGATGCACTGAGCCGCAAGAGTTATGTTAACACGCTCATAACCGGAGGATTACCCAAGGAGCTAGCAGATGACCTTCGAGAGCTATGCTTGGAAATAGTTCCGAGAGGTTATGTTGCAGCATTGGAAATTCAGTCCACTTTGTTGGGTAAGATCAGAGAAGCCCAGAAGACTGACAAGGAGATTGCTGAGATAAAGGAAAGGATGAGTAAAGGAAAGGCTAAAGGATTTCGTGAGGATGAGCACAACACCTTATGGTTTGAAGATCGTATTTATGTGTCTGATGACCTTGAGATCAGGAAGTTGATTCTTCAGGAGGCTCATGATTCCCCTTACTCGATTCACCCAGGCAACACCAAGATGTATCTGGATTTGAAGGAAAGCTTCTGGTGGACAGGAATGAAGAAGGATATTGCCGAGCATGTAGCAGTATGTGATGTATGTCCGAGAGTCAAGGCAGAGCATCAGAAGCCAGCCGGATTGCTACATCCGTTGCCGATATCCGAATGGAAGTGGGATAAACTTGGCATGGATTTTATCACTGGATTACCCAGGAGTCGTTCAGGCTATGACTCTACCTAGGTTGTAGTTGATCGCTTGACGAAGGTAGCCCATTTCATCCCGGTGAAGAAAACTTATACGAGTGCTAAATTGGCGAAGATATACATGACCAGGATCGTATGTCTGCATGGAGTTCCGAGGACCACTATATCAGATAGAGGAACACAGTTTACTTCAAAGTTTTGGAATCATTTGCATGAAACTTTGGGTACCAGGCTAGAGTTCAGTACAACCTTTCATCCACAGATGGATGGACACACTGAGAGAGTCAATCAGATTCTGGAAGACATGATGAGGGCTTGTGCGCTAGATTATGGATCTAGTTGGGATGACAATTTACCCTATGTAGAGTTCTCTTATAACAACAGTTATCAAGCCAGTTTGAAGATGGCCCCTTTCGAAGCCTTGTACGGAAGGAGGTGCAGGACACTGTTATCATGGGATGAAGTTGGAGATCGATAGTTGTTCGGACCAGACTTAATCAAAGACTCGGAAGAGAAGGTTAAGTTGATGCGACAAACTCAAGGTAGCCCAGTCCAGGCAGAGGAGTTATGCGGATACTAAACGCAAGTAGATAGTTTGCGAAGTCGGAGACTGAGCATATCTTCGAGTGTCCCCACTTTAAGGAGTTAAATGTTTTGGAGTCAAGGGAAAGCTAGCACCACGTTTTGTGGGACCATACAGAGTTTTGGAACGCATGGGAGAAGTTGCATACGAGCTGGAATTGCCAGAAAGATTGTCAGGAGTTCATGATGTGTTTCATGTTTCCCAGTTGAAGAAGTGCCATGCAGAGATGGCCGATATTCCTCTGAGAGGTATAGTGCCATTTGAAGCAATTCAGTTAGATAGTGATCTAACTTATGAAGAGAAGCCAGTCAAGATTCTCGAGTTTTCCAGTCGAGTTACTCGCAACAAGGTTATCAAGTTTTGCAAAGTTCAGTGGAGCCACCATACCGAGGAGGAAGTCACATGGGAGCGAGAAGAAGATCTCCGCAACGACCACCCAAACCTTTTTGCTGACCAACCCGAATCTCGAAGGCGAGATTCTTCTTAAGGGGGGTAGGTTTGTAACATCCCAATTTTCAATTTGGATGTTCTACATAGATCATCATATGCATATCATATTTATTTCTGCATTTGTTGTGATCCTAGAAATCTTAAGCAACTCAAGGACCTAAGGAGAGAGTTGGAGGTTTCACAAAATTCATATTTGAATTTAATTCAAATTTGAAAAGAGGATCAATTTAATTTTAATATTTTTCTCTACAATTATTTCCAATAATAAAAATAAATGAGGGAAGATAATATGACTTCTTCAACCTAAGAGAAATATTGGAGAAATAATTTTAAAATCAAATTATTATTTTATTTGTATTTTTATTTGCTATTTTATTTGAAATTATAAAAAAATTGCATTTTTGAAAATTGTATTTTTGTCCAGAAAAATGTTCATCTTGTCATAAATATTAGGTTTGGATGGTGAAAATTGTTTCTGGAATTTTTAGAATTTTTTTATATTTATTTAGGATTTTTCTTTCGTGGTGTAATTGTTTTTTTTAAGGTTCGGACCGACTGGGCCGAAGCCCAGCCGGCCCAGCTGGCCGCCGCCGCCTTCGCCGCGCCGCCGCGCCATTGTACGGGAGCCGGACTCCACCGGAGTCTGGGTTGGCCTCGCCTCATCGCCCCTTGCCCCAAGGCACCCCCCTCTTTATATACACTACCGCCGCCCTCTTCACCTCGCCTCGCCTCGCCCCGCCTCCCGCGGCAGCAGCAGCAGCAGCCGCCAGAGTTGACGCCGATCCGATCTCCTTGCTGCCGGTCTTTTTCGTTGAACCGGAAAGAACCGGCCGGTTGAACGTTTTTTTCGGTTTTAGAGTTTAGATCTGTTTAGTTCATTTTGCTTAATTAACGAATGTTCTTTCGTTCATTCATTCTAACGAACGATTTTCGTTAGATTTGTTCTGTTAGCGAACGTTCTCGCAATAGATTTTTCTTTTTAGTTTATTTTCAGCCAGGGACCTATCCGCGAATAGTTTTCTCGCGATTTAGCCTACGGTCTTAAAACTAGCGTAACTTTTTACTCGTTTATCCAAATTAGATGAAACCAGTGCCTAAATCTTCGTATCGATCTGTTGTTTCCAGTTAACCAACTTGAACATGATTTTTCTACCATAAAGTTTGAGTTTAGTTCAGATTAGTAAATGATCTTGTTTCGTTTGTATTTTGAGTTTCGTTTATCTGTTTGAGTTGTTTCTTTTTGCAAATCATAGCTAATCACATGTAACTACTTTTAGGATCTAAACTACATGATAATAATGTTGTTAGGTTTTACTTTTGTTACTTTAAGCCATTTTCTAGTTTCGTGTTTGATTTGGATCTTTTCTTGGTTTTCTCGTTGTTTCGTTTGAGTGATTGCTTATGTTTGCTAATGTTTGTCTACACTAGATTACCTGGAGTGTGAAGCTTGTTACTAAGAATCTCTAGAGTTTGCAGATCGTCGGTAAGGCAAGTTACACTTTGATCATACTTTTCTATACCTACTTTTTACTATGCATTAGTATTACCCCTCCAACAATTGCATGAGTAGGATTGGGAACATGTGGTTTGGTTGTAGTACTTGAGGTAGGAACCTAATACCTTTTGATCACCCTGGGAATATACTTATGCTCTGTATTGCTTAGCCATGCTTGTAGACAGGGATTGGATTGTGATTCACACATGGAAGTTTTGAGAGTTATTAATCTTGGATAAGATTAAGGTGCCAACTTTAATATACATCCGGGTGGATTGGTTGAGGCACCTTGGGAACCCAGTGTTGTCTATTTAAGGAAATCCATGAGTACCCATGTGATTTTTCTTTCGGTTTGCCACCCAGGCTCAAAGGGATCATATGATATTTCATGCCTAGGAACTTTCGTGTGCAGCCACAAGCCATTATGGGCTCTGGCATAGTTGAGTAAGTTGCATGAGCTCTCGAAGAGGTGGACTAGCAGATGTAGGGGAAAGTAGGTGCCGGTCTACCCGGAGTACAGAGTAAGTGCTTCAAAAGGACTATGTCTCGATCACCCGATCATGGATGCGATCGAGTCTTGTGGGGAAAAGTGCGCAACCTCTACAGAGTGTACAAACTAATCATGATTAGCCATGTCCCCGGTTATGGACATCTTGAGTATTTGGAATTGGATATTATTGTTGATCTCATCACTCTTTAATTAATTGAATTGGATTTAATGATGATACTTTTAATTGGGATTTGAGTTGGGGTTACCTTCTCAAATATTGGGATAACTTGGGAGTAGTTAAATAAATTTATTCCTTTGTTGTAGGGAAAAACTAGCTTTATGCAAAATCGTAAACTTAGAGCCTCCACCAGCCAAATATTGCATGTAGATATAGTTCTTGCATTTCATTGCTTTACAGGGTAACTCTGCCAGCATATTCAATGTGCTGACCTACACGGCTGCAATGTCTCATGTTGCAGACTACTTAGATGATGAATAAGGTGTGATAGATCGTTATCTTGCACTCAGCTATGTCGTTGGAGTTGATGGACTCGTTTACCTTCAAAGCTTCCACAGTTATATAGTTTAGATGGCCTTCAACCATGTTATTTATGTGTAATCATACTCTTTATGAGGACTCGATGTAATAAGTCTGTGATTGAACTCTGTTATAATTCCTCGAGTACTTGTGTGTCAGCATTACCGATCCAGGGATGACACTGATGCATAGTGATTGAGGTCCATTCGGATCGTGGTCGCTACATCGTGGCTCCTCTGGCTCCTCTCGAAGCTTGGTGGTTGTCTTCTGGTCTAAGAAAAATCCTCAAAAAGTTCCATTTCGTTGGGTATCGATTTTGTATAAAAGACAAAACAAGGAGAAAACAGCACTGGCACTGGGCACTAGGTTAATAGGTTAGTCCCAAAAAATGCTATAAAATAACATATTATAAAACATCCAAGTTGGATAATATAATAGCCGGGAACAATCAAAAATTATAGATATGTTGGAGATGTATCAAACATCCAGAAGCTTAATTTCTACTCGTCCTTGAGTAGGTAAATGATAAAAACAGAATTTTTGATGTGGAATGCTACCTAACATGTTTGTCAAGTAATCTTTCTTATTGTGGTATGAATATTCAGATCCATAAGATTCAAAAAAAAGTTTAATATTGACATAAAAACAATAATACTTCAAGCATACTAATAAAGCAATCATGGCTTTTCAAAATATCATGGCTAAAGAAAGTTATCCCTACAAAATCATATAGTTTTGTTATGCTCTATCTTCATCACACAAAGTATTTATCATGCACAACCCCGATGACAAGCCAAGCAATTGTTTCATACTTTTGATGTTCTAAAGCTTTTTCAACTTTCGTGCAATACATGAGCGTGAGCCATGGATATAACACTATGGGTGGAATAGAAAGTGGTAGTAGACAATAATGAGAAAGAAATTCTCACACCAACTAGGAAAATTAATAGGCTATGGCGGTGCCGATCAATTGATATTGGTGCAAGTGAGTAGGGATTGCCATGCAACGGATGCACTAGAGCTATAAGTGTATGAAAGCTCGAAACAAAACTAAGTTGGTGTGCATCCAACTTGCTTGCTCATGGAGACCTAGGGCAATTTGAGTAAGCCCATCATTGGAATATACAAGCCAAGTTCTATAATGAAAAATTCCCATTAGTAACATATGAAAGTGACAACATAGGAGACTCTCTCTCATGAAGAACATGGTGCTATTTTGAACACAAGTGTGGAAAAGGATATTAACATTGTGCCTTCTCTCTTTTTCTCTCATTTTTTATTTTTTTTCTCTTTTTCGTTTTTTTGGCTCTTTGGCCTCCTTTTTTATTTTTTTATTTTGGGCTCTTTGGCCTCTTTTTATTTCTAAGTCCGGAGTGTCATCCCGACTTGTGGGAGAATCATAGCCTCCATCATCCTTTCCTCAAATGGGACAATGCTCTAATAATGATGATCATCACACTTTTATTTACTTACAACTTAAGAACTACAACTCGATACTAGAACAAAGATATGACTCTATATGAATGCCTTCGGCGGTGTACCGGGATGTGCAATGATCTAGCATGACATGTATAAAAATATGAACGATGGCCAAGCCACAAATACCATGCCAACTATTTGATCATGCAAAGCAATATGACAATGATGGTATGTGTCATAATAAATGGAACAGTGGAAGTTGCATGGCAATATATTCCGGAATGACTATGGAAATGCCACAATAGGTAGGTATGGTGGCTGTTTTGAGGGAATGTATAAGGTGGTTTAATGAACCGGCAAAATTTGTGTGGTACTAGAGTGGCTAGCAAAGGTGGAAGGGTGAGAGTGCATATAATCCATGGACTCAATATTAGTCATAAAGAACTCACATACATATTGCAAAAATTTATTAGACCTCAAAACAAAGTACTAATACGATGCTCTTAGGGGGATAGATTGGTAGGAAAAGACCATCATCGTCCCCGACCGCCACTCATAAGGAAGACACTAAAAAAATCATGCTCCAACTTCATCACATAACGTAAGACCGTACATGCATGCTTCGGGAATCATAAACCTTAACACAAGTATTTCTATCAACCCACAATTACCAACTAGCATGACTCTAATATCACCATCTTTATATCTCAAAACAATTGCAAGTAATCAAACTTCTCATATATTCAATGATCTACATGAAAGTTTTATTATGTCCCTCTTGAATACCCATCATATTAGTACTAAATTCATAACCTAAGCAAATTGCCATACTATTTATAAGACTCTAAAAATAATATAATTGAATCATGAGAGTTCATCAATTTCTTCAAAATAAAACCACCGCCATGCTTTAAAAAGATATAAGTGAAGTACTAGAGCAACCGCCTAGCTCAAAAGATATAAGTGAAGCGCATAAAGTATTCTAATAAATTCACGATTAATGTGTGGCAAACTAAAAAGCAAAGACTAATATAATACAAGACGCTCCAAGCAAATCACATATCGTGTGGAGAATAAAAATATAGCCTTAAGTAATTTACCGATGGACTGAAGACAAAAGAGGGGATGCCATCCGGGGCATCCCCAAGCTTAGATGCTTGGTTGTACTTGAATATTACCTTGGGTTTACTTGGGCATCCACAATCTTAGGCTCTTGCCACTCCTTATTCCATAGTCCATCAAAACTTTACTCAAAACTTGAAAACTTCACAACACAAAACTCAACAGAAAACTCGTGAGATTTGTTAGTGAAACAAAGCAAATAACCACTTTTAGGTACTGTTGTAAACTCATTGCAATTTTATATTGGTGTTATATCTACTGTATTCTAACTTCTCCATGGTTCATCCCCCCCCCCCCCCGCGATACTACCCATAGATTCGTCAAAATAAGCAAACAACACAATGGAAACAGAATCTAGACTTTAGCCAAACTTCTGTAAGTTCCAAAATTCCAAAAAATTAGCACAACAGAGGAAATTTGTATATCAATATTGTGAAAACAAATCAGAGTTTTATCGCGCTCTAGTGAATTTTAATAATTCTGCTACTGGACGCAAAAGTTGCTATTTTTTAGCAAAATCAAATCAACTCTCACCATAGATCTCCCAAAGGTCTTACTTGTCACCAACACTAATTAAAACACTAAAACACAATTATTACATAATTAATATTGTGTATTTATTCAAGAAAAGAAGCAAAAACAGAAAACACAAAATAAAATTGGGTTGCCTCCTAACAAGCACTATTGTTTAACGCCCCTAGCTAGGCATATTGCATAGATCTAGGTATTGTCATCTTTCGTATGTAAGCCGTAAGTAGCCCTCATAATAGATTCATATGCTAAATTAATTTTCTTTCTTTGAAAGTGTTCCATGACCTTCCTTAATGGAAATTGAAATCTAATGTGTCCTTCATTCATATCAATAATTGCACCAATAGTTCTAAGGAAAGGTCTACCAAGAATAATAGGCAATGAAGGATTGCAATCTATATCAAGCACAATAAAATCTAAGGGCACACAATTCCTATTTTCAACAATAAGAATATCATTAATCCTTCCCATAGGTCTCTTAATAGTGGAATCCGCTAGATGCAAATTCAAAGAACAATCATCAAGTTTATGGAAACCTAGCACATCACATAAAGTTTTTGGCATTATGGAAACGCTAGCACCCAAATCACACAAAGCATTACAATCATAATCTTTAATCTTAATCTTAATAGTAGTTTCCCAATCATCATAAAGCTTTCTAGGGATTGGAACTTCCAACACAAGTTTTTCTTCAAACGATTTCATCATAGCATCAACAATATGTCTAGTGAAAGCCTTATTTTGATTATAAGCATGAGGTGAATTAAGCATGGATTGTAACAAGGAAATACAATCAATCAAAGAACAATTGTCATAATTAATGTCCTTGAAATCCAAAAGAGTGGGTTCATCACTACTTAAAGTTTTGACCTCGCAAATCCCATTTTTATCAATTTTTTCATTAAGATCTTCACCCTCCAAATTATTGGGACGCCATCTAGAAAAAGATGACTCATCTCCAGTCCCTTCTTTATAAAGTTTTATATTAGCAAACAAAGATTCAATAGGAGTCACACCAATCACTTTAAGATCTTCATTATTATCATCACGAAAACTAGAAGAATAATGTTTTTTCTAGCCAATCTCTCTTAGCATGCATGCTAGCGGTTCTCTCTCTACTTTCATTAATAGAAATTTTAATAGCTTTCAGAGGCTCATTAATATCAATATTGGGTAGCATATATCTAATCTTAAAATAATCAATCTCATGAGAAATTCTATCAACGTTTCCAACCAAATCATCAATCTTAAGCAATTTTTCTTCTACCATAGCCTTGAAAATCTTTTGAGAATTAATGAAATATCTAATATTATTCTCAAGATCAGAGGGTATCTTATTGTAATTTCCATAAGAATTGTTGTAGGAATTACCATAATTATTAGAGGAATTACTAGGAAACATCCTAAGATTAAAATAGCCTCTATACACGTTATTAGCAAAATTGTTACTACCGACAAAATTCACATCCATAGATTCATTATTATTATCAATCAAAGTGGACAAAGGCGTATCATTAGGATCAATAGGAGCACTCTCACTAGCAATCAATTTCATAAGTTCATCCAATTTCCACTCAAAGTATTAATTTCTTCAATCGCATGCACTTTTTTACTAGTAGATGATCTTTCGATATGGCACTGAGGAGTAAGTTGCCATAATATTATCTCGCAGTTTAGTAGCTTCTCCTAATGTAATTTCTATAAAAGTACCACCCACAACGGAGTTTAAAAGATGTCTAGATGCAAAATTCAATCCGACATAAATTTTTTGTATCATCATCCATAAACTTAAACCATGAGTAGGGCAATTTCTTATCATCAATTTCATCCTCTCCCAAGATTGTGCAACATGTTCATGATCAAGTTGCTTAAAATTAGTTATATAGTTCCTAAGGGAGATGATCTTAGCGGGAGGAAAATACTTGGAAATAAAAGCATCTTTACACTTACTCCATGAATCAATACTATTTTTAGGCAAAGATGAAAACCAAGTTTTAGCACGATCTCGTAGTGAGAACGGAAATAGCTTCAATTTAACAATAACATTATCCTGCATATCACACAACTCAAGAAAGTATTTTAGATGGGATGCAACATCTTCATTGGGACTACCGGAAAATTGTTCTTTCATAACAAGATTCAACAAAGAGGCATTAATTTCATAAGATTCCGCACTATGGCTGGAGCATCAGAGTACTAATAAAATCATTATTATTAGTGTTGGAAAAATCACACAACTTAGTATTTTCTTGAGACATCTCAACAAAGCAAGCAATTTAGCACAAAAGCAAACAAAAAGCAAAAGAAAAGACGAACAGAAAGAAGGCGAATAAAAAGACAAATATTTTTGTGTTTTTCTGAAAACATTTTAAAGTCGGGGAGAGGAAAACGAGAGGCAAATGACAAATAATGTAAGTGCAAGAGATGAGAGTATATGATAGGTACTTGGTAGGGAAGATGTAGATACTCCCCGACAATGACGCCAGAAATTCTTCCTGCTACTTCTTGAGCTTGCGTTGATTTTTTCCTTGAAGAGGAAAGGGTGATGCAGCAAAGTAGAGATAAGTATCTCCCTCAGTTAAAAACCAATGTATCAATCCAATAGGAGGACCACACAAGTCTCCAATTGATGCACCTGCACGAACTAACAAACACTTGCACACAACATCAAAAAGGGTTGAAAATACCAAAAATATCGAAAGAATCAGTGAGAGGAAGATTATACACTATAAAAGTTTGACCTAAGGCCCATTGATTTTGATTAAAAGTTTATTACAGGTTACTTGTGATATATATGGGGATGACCGGACGAGGTGCTGGAGTAGCAAAGTCGGCGCTGACGGCCAGATGCGCGGTGGATTTGCGAAGGCGGCTGCAATCAATCTCATCGCCGAAGCAGCCGGCGGGGCCTCGCTATTCTCGCTCGAAATCATGGAGACACGAGCGCCTAGCTTAGCGAGTAGGTCTGCCTTGTTTTATTTATCTAAATTTCTACAAAGAGGCCCAAACAGAGTGGTGTACAAGTATTGGGCTAACTGGGCCCCTACTACCTTTTTATCAGAACAACCGGCCACAAGAGTTTCTCTCGATTGTGAATCACGAAACGGGAATGCACCTAGCAGCCGGCATACCAGAACGGTTTAGACGATTTTGTCTCTGTCGGGGCCCCTCGATTTTGGGGGCCCTATGTGATCGCACTTCTCGCACACCCTTCTCAAAGGACCTGCAAACAAGGTAGTTGGAGACGGCTAATCCAAAGAATACACGAGCATAATCACAGTCCACGGGTGCTCCGGCTAATGAACAGCATCTTCTTCCAGATCGACCTCCACAAGCTCCACGTCATCATCATAGTCCTCTCCTCCATCGAGCTCCTCCGTTCCTTCCCCGTCCCGTCCATCGCGCTCGCGACCCACAAATGTCGCGCCCATCGTCCCTGTCATCTTGAACTGGTCCCAGATTGCCAACGTATTCAGCCTTGGGTTGACTCGTGTAGCAGCCTCGGATCCCCCGTAGGGAGGCTTCGGGCGAGCAGCATCCACAGAGGGAGACTCGTATGCGCCCCACAAGCAACCAGGTTCTGCTTGGTCACCACCGGCATCTTGCCCGAGTTGTGCGAGGTCGTCGACATGGTAGCAGGCAGCAGGTCCATAGTAGATGCAGGAGTGCAATCTAGTGCACTTGTGGTGTGCCCTTGGCCGCCTCTGCAAAACCCTAGATGGTTTTTTTGTAGCCGAGCGCAGGTACTTCCTTGTGTAAAGGGGCTAGGGCACCTGGAGTACCGATCGGTGACGACAAGATCGTCGGGCCCATCAGACCCTGACGACCTCTTAGTGGACGGGGCCGCAGTGGTTCCAACTGCCCACTTGGGAACGGGAGCAGAGGAGATGCCACACATGGCCGGCGCGACGGCCAGCGGCGGTGGCAGCAGGCTTTCGCCTCCTGGTCACCGGGGGTGGGAAACCCTAGCATACGGGCCACAACCAAACTTGGTGGTGTAGGTAGTTCTTACCCATGATAACCTTCCTAAGCGTAACTGTCATGGCAGCAAAAAAATATTGTTTTTCTGATCATGAGGAGACAATTGATCATGTATTTTTGTCATGTCCGTTTACTACATTGATCTGCCATATGATTCATGTTACGTAAAATTTAGCACCACCAATGAGTATTTCAAATCTGTTTCGAAACTGGTTAGGTGGCATTCATCATTTGTTGAAGGCGCAAATCCATGTGGGAGTTTGTGCCATTCCTTGGGCATTATGGAATTGCTAGAATGATTTCTTCTTGAACAGATCATCTTCTCCCAATTTTCTTGTAGGCTATCTACAGAGCTACAACTTCAATCCGTTTGTGGTCATTACTGTAGTGTGTGGCCGTGTGGGCGATTATGTCCTTTGGGTGCAACCGACTTGAAATGCTTGCGTTCAACTAGTTTGGCTAGCGAGCCACTCGTAGATTAGGTGGGTGAGCTATGTAATCTCATGTTTGACTGCTTGTGGTCGTGTTTTTTCGTTTATTTGTTTTACTTTGGACCTCATGACTTGAAATTATTTCATGCTTAATAATTTGGCTGTGTGCATCATGTGATGTAGAGGCCGGGGTACTCACCTTTTCAAAAAGATGCCTCTTGGCCATCTAGGGAGATCCCACACCCAGCTAAGTCTGCATGTGCCCGATAGAGTCACGAGCTTGCCAGACGACTCCCGTTGCAGCCACCTATCCCCCTAGATATGAATATTTTTGTTGTTTCCAACATGCCAAACATGGCCCTTTTTAAGTAGCTCGTAGCCGTGCTAAATGTTGTGCCAGGTTGCCAAAGAATTTCTTGTAAAAAGGTGTCCTCAATGCGTCCTATCGGGTTTTCAGCACCTGCACACAAAGACCATTAGGCTTGGTTAAACGTCTCCATGCTTGTCGAGCAACCAAAGTTTTGGTTGAAAACACTCTGAAATCTCTAAACCACCCATCTTTCATCTTGTGCACCATGATGCTAGACCATGACTTCCGGTGAGTTTTCCTCTTCCCTTTCGATGCACCCCACCAAAAATTCTGAACCATTCTATTGAGATTACCACACACTGACATGTGAAGTTCAAAGACCCCCCTAATATAGGTTGGAATGGTTAGTGCAACTACTTTAATCATCATTATTTTCATGCAAGCAAAAGAGTGTCACCCCGTGCAATGATGCGTTTGCTTAGCGCACTTGGATATTTTGGAATTTCCCTCTCAACAGTCGCCCTTCCAGAGTTGGCATGCCAAAGTATTTCTCCTCAAAAGTTGTCATCTGGACTTGCAAGGCAACATGTACAATCTTGGTTGTGCTCCAAGGAGTCCTTCCCACACATGATGCTACACTTGGATGGATTGATAAGCTCGCCGGTTGCACTCTCATATGTACTGATTATGTTTCCAACCTCATTTACCTCAGTTGTGTCTGCCCTAAAGAACAACAATCATCTATGAACAACACCCCGGGAGCTCTTCCCCACACCTTGGTGGGGGGGGGGGGAGTGCCCTTTTTCTTCTCCATCATCCAGCAACAAATGGTGGAGAATATCAAGTTGAGATCGGGGCTTTCATGTCAAATGGTCAACATGTACAACAATAGTGTTCTTGCTACAAAAATAATATAAAGTTTTGCATTTTTTATGGTCGATCTGTTTGAGATAGCTTGTGTTTTATGTTGTGAGTGAACTTCGTTTTCTTCTATTTAGGTCATGTTGCACCATGTGCTATGTCTGTTCACCACATTAGAAATTCAGAGAAACATGTCATAGGAACCATACCGGCATGTGTTTTATTCCATAATATCGACAACATAGTATTGAACTAGCCCACATGCATCGATTGCCTAAACTAGTAGTTAAGAAGTTGGTCTCTAGATAAAACACCTCATTCTCTAAGGCACAACTGACAGAGAGGCAACAGTTAACTATCAAGGCGCGGATTATCACTGAAGGTTGTCCTGATTGGTGTCTTTGAAGGGACCACCCTGTTAAATATACAAGTTAAAATTATTTGGTCTTGTCAACATGCAAAAAAATTGTGAATCAGGAGCAGGATATCAAACCTGATAGCAAGGCCTCTCATGTATATGCCGCTGGAGCTCAAAGCAATAATAGCGCCACTACCCTGTAATGCACATAAATGAAAGTATCTTTTTAGACATTTATTCTTCGTATCATGAGTAAAATACATGCATGACAAATAAACATTCTGGTGGTCAACATAAAACGGAAAAAAAATTCTTCAAAAACACATTATAGTTATTAGATATCTTGTAAAGAATGACATAATAGCTAGAGATTTTAGATCACAACTTTCTTTTCAGCTTATTTTTGTGATTATCAACATTAGAAAAATAATACAAGAGTGTGAACATTAGGTAGCTCTTAGATTTATCAACGTAAGATATATCTACAGGAAAACTAAGTGGGCCACACACATACAAGTGCGATGTCCACATGATAAGTACAAGGACGGATACACATAATTATAGCAAAGTAAAATATGTAACACAACAGAAGATATAATGGATTGAGATTATCACCTCCACAAACTCAATAAAAGCTATCTGAGTGGCATGGTTGTTATGACCCAAAAGCCTTACATGAGAAACCTATAATCCATTGAAACAAGGATACAAATGTATTATACTTTTTTTATTTTGCAAAAGTTAAAAAAAATTGAACACAATTATATATGACATTTTTTTGTTGAGTTTCCTAACCGAGCCAAAATATGTCTGGAAGAAGTCCTTTAGCTCAGAGGCAGTGACCTATATGTAAAATTTAAAAGTAAAGTATTAACACTAATACACAACATGTGCAAACAAATCCTTAGGCTATACACACCATATGTTCAATATTTGTGCAATATACTGTCCTTGAAGACCTTTCCTTTTCATCTTCAGACTGCAATAATATTGAACATTTTTTTTTTTGCATGAGGTATTGCCATCTAAGAATCACTTAAGATTAAAGGATGTTTATGTTGTACATACCTGAGGAAGAAACAAATGCTTGATAGGCGCGATTGCAGTCCTAGAAGGTTCTACCTTCAGAGGGCGAAGTCCTATAATGATCCCATCAAGATGCAGCGCAACAACTGCATCCTCTGAAAATGTGTTAATGTTGGCTTTAGGTCTTATTTGTGAACTGCATTCTATAGTGATTTTTGATGAACGTCAATATTTGAGCATGTGATATGGTGACTAACCCTGATGCTGAAACTCTATGAATGCGAAGCGAAAACCAGAAGTGGGGTCTCCACTAAGACGACAATCTACAACCTATTGAGAAGAGTAAACAATGTTTTAGTCATATTGCTTATGTAATGGTACATAGCACTTACATTTATTTTCTTGTGTGGTGGAGAAGGGAACTAGAAACTTTTAAACTATTTATGTTAATGACATAACTGCATGAAAATAGGAAGAACATCACCCAAATATGCTCAACACATTACCTCACCACAAACATGATAATTAGATGAAATGTTGATAACGTGAAAAACTATTGTGCTAAATAGCCATGTCCCATGCACGAGTACATTCTCATGCCCCCAAGACGAATCCACACATAAAATGATTTTTTTTCGTCAATCACAATTGGCCACATCGAGTTCACCGGTCTATTTCAGCTCGCACATGCATACATTACAAAATTAAAGCGTCCTCCTAGTACACCCTCACCCAAAACCCTCCACAATATAAGCCTAGATATAGCAAGCTATCTACAAGCTACGAGTTCCATATATGATTTACAACAATATTATGACATAGAGAAATATGCTATAGCAATTAAATTGCTAAACTAAACTAAGACTTTTCTGAGATATATAATACATAAATATGCAAATAAAAGTAATAGAGCCATCAATGTGTCAAGCATCTGAACTTTTTGCTGAGAAAGTCAAACATGTGATCTGATCGATGAATAGCATAACCCACATAATCTTGTATTCTAAAAAAACTACATTGTAAATATAGCAATCTGTTCAAGACTATGCATATTTTTATCATGTTTAAAAGAGTGGGAATTAGACATACGACTCCGCATATCCCAAAGAGCCCAGCCAACATTTCTTCAGTGACCTGAAACAAACAAATGTCACATACAAAAGTGATTCATTACGTCAGATTTGCAAGTTACAAGAAATATCACTTCTATTGCACATGGAAATAGCATTAATTCTTACAGTGTGATCAATATCACCAACGTAAACTGTTCTTCTCACAAATTCTGCATCGTGGATCCTTTGAACCCGGTAAGAATACCTGGTCCTTCCCTGTTGTGAGTAGTTCCTAATCCTCTGTAAAAATGTGTAATCCTTCAAATTACCAAACGAGTAATGATACAACGTCAAATTTGAAGAACAATATAACTAGGATGGCTCAGAAAATAACATTGTAGCCAATGCTGAACTGTGTTGCATAGTTGAAATGATCAGAAACGTTTCATAAATCAAAAAGAGAGGGATGTTTGAAGCGGCTAAGAATTACATACACCATATTGCTCAAAGAGAAAAATAATTGATCTGCTTTAGATTTGCCAGAAAAAAAAGGCAAACATGACATGGGCTAAAACATGGAAGAAACAAGCTTAGGTGAGCCTCAAGCACAATTAATAATGAAATTTAAGAAAATTATCATCAAGGTCTTCAGCGGATCAACTATGATATGTCCACTTGGTAGAATGGAAAGCTTAAAACCCCAACAAGAAAACTCCAGAATGAAATCAAGAATGAAGATCTAGGACGAAAGACGAAGTGCCGCAGGAAGGGACAAATATAAAATTGAAAACGAAGACGGATCTGCGTTCCTATAGGATATAGATATGAGATACGAGTATGTAGCTAGAACTTTGTCTCTTTAGCTTACTGATGATCTTCTCCAGGTCATAGTTGAGACTGCATTGCCGATGTAGACGCTGGTGCCGCGCGCAGGGTAGCCTACCACCATGAGGTCCTGCAAGTAGAGCCCCTGCGTCACGACGAACTCCGGCGCATCCGCCCAGAGCCTCCTCCTTGATCCGCCCCCAACGCGCCACCACGGCACGAACTCCCTGGCGAGCGGGTTAAGCGCGGTGGCAGCGCCCACGGGCAAAGACTCCTTGGCGAGTGGGTTCAGCACGTCGGCGGCGGCGCCCATGGGCACGAACTCCCTGGCAAGCGCGTTGAGCAGCGGGGTGGCCGCCGTGACTGTCCTCTGGACTGTCTGGTCCGCCGGCGTCGCACCGCTTCGTTGCACCGCGTCCATGGATGATCGAGCCGAAGAGAAACGGTAGAGCTAGCACTGGAACTGGAGTGCTATCTCCGGCTTGTATTTATGCAGTACGCTCCTGCGCCGCGTGATCCTAAGGATAGAGGGCAGAAGTCAACCGTAGACTGGCTGCAGAAGGGACAGCGCCGCGCGTTCCACGGCAGCTTCTCTGACGTCAGTTTCCACTTTCCGGATAACGTGTGGTCACGTACAAGGGTATGGTTACCACGCTCACTGACATGCGGGTCCGAAAAGGCTGTGGGGCCACAACTGCAGGAAGAAACGTTGCGCTGCGTTCAAAGAGATGTGCGAGGCTAGGGGCGTGTTTGGTTACCGTAGTCTACATTAGCTGCATTGCATAACCTTCTCAACTCAGCCTGTCTATGCAAATGCAGCCTCAAATGCACTATGTACAAGTTGTTTGGTTGCCTGTATGGGCTGAACCATACTGCCAGGTGTTTGGTTGCTTGCATGTTAGTGGACAAACCTAAGGCATGGTGTTTGGTTGTATGCAACGTCTGGTGTGTGGTAACCTCTTTGGCTAGTTGGTGAGGTTACCAGCACACTTGGGCACAACCATGTACCACACATCATAAGCAAAGCAAAGCATCCACTACTTAACAACATAGTTCAGATAACATATAGTACCACACATCATAACGATAGTTCAAACAGTTCAACGCATAAACCATAAAGCAGATTCGATAGTACTTAGGAAGGAGGTACCCCAGCCCTAGTCCCTGGCGGCGAAGGCTTCGTCCTGGTTCCCGCACTTGGTGACCACCTCAATGCCAACGTCGTCAAAGATGATGACCTTGAGGGTGTCAGGAGTCAGGAGCTTGAACGTCACCATGTAGCCGATCTTGATCTGATGAACGGCGGCGTAGGTGGCCCAACCCTGATCCAGGGTCACCCTGCCATTCATCAGCTTCACCGTCACCCTCCAGGAGCAATCGGTGTTGTTCCTCAGCTTGAACTCCGTCGGCACCGCGACGAAGTGCTTGGTGAAGTCCAGGGGCATGGAGATGCACTCAAGCTTTGGTGCAAGGATGACCTTGCAGAAATGACTTGGGCCACCATCCTCATGGTAGTGGTCGTAGTTGTCGCGCTTGCTGCTGGGGGATCCTCCATGCGCTCGTCGTTGCCAACCGTTGGCGTCTTTGGTTCTTCCTCGGCGGTGGGCGGCAGCACCACCTCGGGCATTGGATGAACCGGCTGCTTGCCCTTGTTGTCAATGGCCGGGAGCACCTCCGTGCCCATCTTATTGCTCTCGTCGATCTGCACACAATTCATGGAGTCAGGCACAACACAAAGTTCATGGCTTATTGAAGAGCATGTAGTTAAAAAGGCATGACTGTCACTCTTCCTCCTCTCCATCGCACCTATATTTACTCTCCCTGCCGATCATTACTTACCCACCCCCTCTCTTCTCTCACTATCAACCTTCCTCCTCTCCATCGCCATGAGCTCCAGCTCTAGCTCCATCGCCAACCCCTTCCCTTGGGGCATTGGCTAGAGGGCCTTCTTCCTCGGGTGGTCGGCTGGTGACCACACCAAGTTCGAGAACACCATGGAGGTGTGCTCGAACTTTGGCTCCATGTCTGACATGCAGAATGAATCTGATGCAGTGCTCATGAGGGCCACTGCGCAAGTGTTGAAGATGTTGATTCCTAACCCGGCGAAGGGCGCGATGGCAGTCGACATCATTCGCTTGGCCATGAATCAGGATGTCCCCGATGACGCTAATAGGTGGTCCAAGTACAAGAACTACTGGGCTCCTAATGACCGCCGTGCCACAGTGTACTAGGAGACGGCAATTGTGTCACCGGCGGTCATCGGTGGGGAGCCTAAGGAGGAGTAAGAACCGGCGCAGATGCCAGTGAGGGTGTTGGAGCCAGGCTGTCGTACCTGGCAGGTCGACCTCGACTCTACCGAGGATGACGACGACCCGCCGCCCCACACGGTGATGGACAAGAAGATGAAGGCCAGCCACTCGACCCGCCGCTCCGCACGCCTCAACGGCCGCCGCGGTTAGCCAGTGACTGTTGTGTACCCCCAATCCCCCTTCTACTCCATCGGCATCTACCTCTATTTCGATCTTGCATGAACAAGTATGAACTCGTATGAACTAGTATGAACTAGTATGAACTGCTTTGCTTAATTTCCTCTATTCCCCATTCCCCTCTCCGTCGTGGATCGAATCTACCGCCGGATCGAACGCCAAAAAGTAGTGCAAACAGAAAAGTGCTTACAGCCATTGCCGCGGGCCAGGTGATGATCCGCTCACCGATGATGGAGTCTGGTGGTTTTCTTGCTCTCCTCCGATCCGCCGCCGCCGGTGAGAGTTGGGAGAGTGGGGGAGAGTGGGGAGAGGCAGCGGTGAGGGGCGATGAGGCTAATAACTACTGACACTTCGAGAAGCAACGCGGCTTCTCGAGCGTGGTCGCGCGTGTGCAGCCGCCGCCGCCCACGTGCACCGCTCGGGTCTGGCTCTAGAGAAACTGCCGATTCGAGCGTACCCAGGAAGCCAGGCCCAGGAGTGCTTTAAACATCGTGCCATGCAAGCCCAATAGTGTATGCAGCCAACCAAACATGTCGTTTTCTTTACCTCATGCAGGCAACCAAACACGCTCTAGGCTGCGGAGGCATGTCTGGACGCTTGACCCATGCTTGCATGCACGAAATCTTAGGGAACGCAGAGTGGTTTGAGCCGGCCTGTCAGTGATGTTTGAGCGTTCTTTCTTTTTCGTCAATTTTCAGAATGGTAGCACCGCCTTACAATTTATCTGGCGTAATAACTACTTTTGTTTTGCGAAACACATAATTTTAAACGTTTTCTTTGAAGGGAAATCCTCTCGATGTTTATTTCTTATCCGACGGACTTACATTTGCTATTACAAAAGGCAAAATAATACTAGGGTCGTCACCATCCCAAAATACTTTGTTTGACTCATACGCAAATTTTGCAGAGGTAATATCACTAGTGGTGCCTAAACTTACCCTGGATGTTTAGTTTGGTGCCTCAACTTGCAAAATACACGTAACTTGGCAATTTGGTTTAAATACGGTGCCAAACACGTTTGTCTACGAATTTGCTGCTGACTGGCCTTGACAACATGGCGTGGGACACCTGTCAGCCACTAGAGAGGCGTTTTTGCCCGCGACGTCACTGGCCTTTTTCCAGACAATCCCTTGGACTAATGTTTCTCACTCAGAAAAGCTCCTAGCCCGGCGGGACAGGGCACATAACGATTTTCTCACAAATCCCTGTCTACCAAATCCCTAACCCTCGTTCCCCATTCACTCCGGTGGTGTGGCAAGGACATATCCCTCATGGACGGCGGCTAGGCCGTATCCTTGCACCATGGCAGCGAGTCTCCAGAGCTCAGGTGATCAGACGTTGCACCCTCTTATTCCCCCCTATCTAATATGTATCTTACACTCTCCCACCCGTGTCTCACTTTTTAGATGGGAGGAATTGGAATTCCACGAATGGCTGACGGCGGGGCGAAGATGGAGGAGGACGAGGAGCCATGGGCGAAGGTTACGTCTGTCGTCTATTGGGGCGAAAATCAGGTATTGAATCCATCTCCCCTCTCTGGTTCATCAAAGATTGGTATTTTAGATGAATGTGTGATTCAAACATAGAACCATGAGATCCCGGATATGGTGGGTTGCATGCCACGGCACAAGGTAGATCACAACTTTAAAGGTGTAGATCCTAAGGGAGATTGGTGTGGGCACAAAGCTTTGTCGGGTCTGCGTGTATGCAGTGAGGGAGTTGACACAGGGTGTAGATATTTGTCATGCCAGTTTGAGGTATGTAGGAACTGCAGATTGTGTGATTTCACTGATTTGTACATCACCTGAGTAGATCATTTCACTTACTATTGTGTATTGTGTTCATCAACAGGACAAGAGAAGTTGTGGTTATGTCAAATGGATTTACAAACCATGGCAGGGAAGGGACAGGAGTGTGATTGCTAATATTGCTTGCAAGAAAGAGTTCCTGGAGCAGAGTCTAAAGGAGAAAGATGGTGAGATAGAAGGTATCATGGAGAAGCACAGAATGGAGAAGAAAATGATTGGAAGACTGCATAGAGAGCAACTACAATCAAGAGATAGGATGATTATGTTAGCGGTAGTAATGTACTTTGGTTTACATGCAATCATGTTTGCAATGGCTGGCAGGTCCTGATGCATGAATTAGCAATGTTGAACCTCTTCTTTTGGTGAACTAAGTGTGTTGTAGTAGCTACTTTGTGCGTGCACTAAATGAAAAGGGCAAGACAATGAAGCTTCTAACTTCTACATGTTTTTCTTATATTTCCTATAATACAATGATTGAAGTTGGACCTGCACTTAATAGCAAGAAAGAATTTTGACAGCAAAATTGCAATTTGATAGCAAGAAAGAATTTTGACAGCAGATTTCAACTTGAATAGTAAATTTGACAGCAGATTTCAACTTGAATACTAAATTTATAGCAGATTTCAACTAGAATAGTAAATTTGACAGCAGATTCAAATAACACTTGAATAGTGAATTGGAGTAACACAGAATTTTGATAGCAAAAGGAAGAATCAATTTGATGCTTGCGTCATACGTCGATGTTGGCAATACAAAATTGACAATCAATTTGACAACAAGAAATAATTTTGACAGCAAAATTGCAATTTGACAACAAATTTCAACTTGAATAATACATTTGACAACAGATTCACATAAGACTTGAATAATAAAATTTTAAAGCAGATTCACAGAACACTTGAACAGTGAAAGATACTGCCAGCGTGTTTCATGTCAACATACTTAAGTGCATTACATATTCATTACATCAAAAGAGGCCTCTAAAAAGACAAATGAAGTTCATTGGTGAACTTAGTTGCATTCCATAAAGTTCAGTCATAAACTTCTGCATCCAACATGGGAATCTACATGTGCATGAAGTCATCATCCCACTCATCCCCTCCTGGTGCATTTTGTGTGATTGGCTCTTCCTCGGCTTCCACATGTGACCTATCTGAATCAGGTCCAAACATCAAATTCCAAAATCGAGCCCCTGGTCCAGTCCTTCCTCCATTTTCATATAGAGTTCCTCTTCCACCATTTCCTCTTCCAGTTCCTCCTCTTATCCTTCCATTTCCTGCAAGCATGATAATTGAGAAATTAGAACTGATAACAAATTACAACAATCTCATTCTTGCTGACTTGTAGATTTAAAAAAATTTACACCTCTTATAGCATCCCCCCCACCTCCTGTAGCATTTCCTCTACCACCTCCTCCAGCTTGCCTCTTCCTGCCTCTTGTATTATCACTTGTTTGGTGGCTGGATTGAGGCACATCCTCTGGAATATCTTCAGTAACACCCCTCCTCCTGACTCTTCCACTTGCCATAGCAGTTGTCACTCTTGGTGGAGGAATGCTAGCTCTAGTTTGTGTAACAAATGAAGATTCAGGAAGAGGACCATGGTCCATGACTGGTCGATATGACATCCTCTCCTGTATATTGCAGACAATGCTTGAGAGTAGAGTTGAACATAAAGAGGCCTCAAATATAAACATAGCAGGTTCTAAAGTTTACCATTTGCTGCATGAGGTAAACCATTGATCCTGGTGTTTGAAATGTATCCATAGATGAATGAACTGTGTGTGGCATGATGTTCTGCAAATATAACAATTAGCAATTGCATAATTCATAAACTGCTGTCACAATATGAAGTAGGACATATTTAACTTACTGAAATTATGGATGGATCATCAAACTCCTCTTATGAATCATCATCTGTAGCTATTGGGGCCTCTCTATTTGTTTCTGCCCACTTTTTATTAACTTTCTTATTGTGATTTTCTGCTCCACAAACAGAACAGTGCATGGTTACACCATGTTTAGTCGGTTTCTTTCCCCCTTCCTTGTCAAGCTTCTCTTCTGGGTCTTTCTCTCTATTTCTCCTTGGTATACCCATCACCTTGGTGTACACAGGTGAATACACATCCACTCCTTCCATCTTTGTCCAATGCTCTTGGTCCCTCATGGTCTTGATATTGAAACTATAAGATTTTTTGTAAATAGATACTAAGTAGCATTCATGCACCAGGCTCTCAGGATCCATCCTCTCCTCTCTAGCACAAGCTATGGCATGATGACATGGAATCCCAGACAGCTCACATCTTTTGCAGTCACAACTCTCATAGTTCAAATCAACAATATATGAATGGTTCATTGATGACACCTTGAAAACCTTCTGACCAGCCGCTTAAACCATGCAGAAAGCAGCCCATTCAGTAAATTTGTCAAGATTCCTCTGTATTTTTGGGCACAATCATTTACCCCATTTTATATCAGTGGCCACCTCCTTCTGCTTCTTGTACATCCTGTTTGTGATCTTGTCATTGATGTTGTGCAACATGGACTTAATTGGTAGCTCTCTAGATTTCAAGATCCATCTATGAAATTGAAGAGGAAAAAATGTTAGCACACACATGAGAATGTTAACACAAATGAGAATTAACCTATCTTCACAAGTTACATACAGAAAACTTTAGACATGTTATTCAGTAGAATGTCACACTTTGGAAATGGGTTCAAAAATGCTTTAATCCAGGTTCTTGGTGGCCATTTCTCACACCATCTGTATGCATCAATGTTGTCTTGTTCCATATTTTGCATTGCTCTCATGTATGCATGGTTGTTTGTAGCCTTGGCAATTTCCCACAAATTGTTCTTCACTTGCTCACCTTTATGAAGTCTGTGGAAATTCTGATACATATGCATGACACAAAAACTGTGTCCAGCATCAGGTCATACCTTTGCCACAACTTTTAAGAGACCCTGCAATTTCACATAAGAAATTAAGTAACATAATGTCACATACATATATATGATAAAGCAAGTAAATTTCACCAACACAATGCCATAAGTACATTTCATAATGGAAGTCAATTCACATACAACAAGTCATGGTGGAACTATAAAATTACTTTGATGACAAAATACCTTTTGCTTGTCACTCATAATTGTGTGTGGAGAGGTGTTACATATGCTGAGGTCATCCTTTAGGCTTGCCAGAAACGACTCCCAACTGCTAGTTGACTCCACTTCCACAATGCCAAATGCTATGGGGAAGATACAGACATTTGGGTCAATACCTACTGTTGTGAGTAAATTTCCTTTATATATGGTCTTTAAGTGATATCCATCAATAAAGAGTATTGGCCTACAACCATTAAGCCATCCTCTCTTGAATGCATCCAATGACCAATACAATGTGGCGAGGTGCTCTTTTATGTATTTTGTCTTCTCATCTTCTATTTCCTTTGTACATAGGAAAAACTTGCTACCAGGATTGCTTTTCCTTAACTACTCTCCATAATCCCACAATTGCATGTACTGGTTATCATCATCTCACCCCCCCTTATCTCCTTCGCTGATGATCTTCTAGCACTTCCCAATTTGCTCCTGGTTGGTATGAGGTTGTACTTTGTTTGCACCTTCTCTGAGAATTTCTTCAACATCTTCTCATTGTCCCTGAACTCATCTTTGGATTTTTGGTGAGAAAAGAAGTTGGCAATCCCTTGAGATTCCGAGCTTTAGTACAAGTGTGCTCATCACACTACTTTTTAATAACAAAACTGGATGTTCTGTTGTCCTTGCTTGCCATGAGATACCACAGGCACTCACCACTGCACACAACTATTATTTTCTTGGATGTGCTCCTTGTCTTCTTCACTTGAACTCTGTTTCTAATGATATAATATGTAATGGCATGTCTCAGCTCCTACACATTACCAAAAACCTGTCCAAGCTTGAAAATAGGGTTATTCAAATCAGTTTTTCATTAAATCCCTTGAAGTGGTACTTCAACTTCTCCCTCTGTTCATTGGACAAATGTAAGTGTGAATCATCTAGAGCATCCTCTCCTAACTCTGCTTCATAGTCACAAGGTGTGTCCTTCTCTATATTATCATCCACTTCTTTGTCAACATTTTTACATAGAGATCATCATCCCATCTTCTATGTCATAGTCACTGTCATAGAAATCCTCATCTATCTCTGATTCAGCTGCATTTACTCCATCTTATTCCTCCAATTCTTCATCAGCACAACCTAAGGGTGAACCTTTCCCAAATAACCTCCTAGACCTCCTCTTATTTGGCACACTTCTCTCCTTAGTACAACTATATTGCTCTTTTCCCTTGCTTTCTTTTCCTGGAGTAATGACCTTTGGAATTTCAGGAATTCCATCAAGTAAAATATCATCTCTGAGAGCATTGTTCAGTCTCTCTCCATGGTCTACAATTAGTAACAAGTTCTTATGCTCTGTGGTTGCTGCTATCATTGTAAGGATATTTGCATCACATGTCAAATGTCTTAGCCTGTCAACCAATGACTTTCTAGGCTGACACCAGTATACATCAAGCTTCAAACAATGTCTATCATAACCTAGCTAATGCAAAAAGTCATCCATCCATAACAAGGACCATGTATCACTGTCACAATTGTCAAACCATGCAACTTCTTAATCCATGTATGTGTTGTTGCTGTCAGTTCCACAAAAGAAACCTTTGTGATGTATCTCAACTGAGAAAAGACCATCAAAAGCATCTGCAATTAAAATTCAGTTGAGGAGCTGTAAGATAATTTTAGTTAACAACAATACATTTTGTTTAAGTCTCAGTGCAACTAGATAAATTGACTAAATTCAGTACACAACATTACAAATAGTTCACTCAAACTAAATTCAGTTTGAATGGAGTTCAAAAAATGCAGCAATGTCATTTGGGTACTTGCCAACAATGTTGTTCTCCTACTACATTCAACCTATAATTTCATTTCAAACACTATCCAATACTGCTGACCTGTATCTGGTCAAAAATTCAGTTCAACTACTATCCACATGTTTAGTTAAGGTACTGTAGAAAGATTCAGATAAAGCTACCGTCAAAATATTCAGAGAATCCCCTGTCCAAAATTTTAGCAAACGTACTATCTTTTTTAGAGAACCTAATCCTTCTAACACAAGCAAATCTTAAGTAATGTTCATATGCCCTCACTTCAGATTCTTTTTCGTCACCAAATTAGCCAAAAAATGACCCTTTCTAACCCAACCAAACCCTCTCATACAAACCCTAGTTTGAAAAGCATGTGAGTCATTGCACATAGGGGTTTTAACTCATAATCATCTACCAAACATCAGCACACACCAAAAACTTACAAATCGCAACTATTTCACAAATGCGAAATCAACCTCAACCCCGACACAAATAGGGAAAAGGTGGGTCGAGAAAGGCGAGGTGGTTCTCACCGTAAGGAGGGGCTGCATCTTGAGGAGCACACTGGCGGGGCTCCGCCATCCAGCGATGATCAATGCGGTCGCCATGATCCACGGGGGTGGTGCTATGTCTTGAGCTTGCATTTGTTTTCCTTGAAGAGGAAAGGGTGATGCAGCATAGTAGCGTAAACATTTCCCTCAGGTTTTGAGAAACAAGTTATCAATCCAGTAGGAGGCTCCTCACAAGTCCCACGCACCTACACAAACAAACAAAGAACTCGCAACCAACGCAATAAAGGGGTTGTCAATCCCTTCACGGCCACTTGCAAAAGTGAGATCTGATAGAGATAATGTGGTAAGATAAATATATTTTTGGTATTTTATAATATAGATTGGAAAAGTAAAGATTCAAATAAAAGTAGATTGAAAGCTTATATGATAAAGGATAGACCCGGGGGCCATAGGTTTCACTAGAGGCTTCTCTCAAGATAGCATAAGTATTACGGTAGGTGAACAAATTACTGTCGAGCAATTGATAGAAAAGCGAATAATTATGAGATTATCTAAGCATGATCATGTATATAGGCATCACGTCCGTGACTAGTAGACCGACTCCTGCCTGCATCTACTACTATTATTCCACACATCGACCGCTATCTAGCATGCATATAGAGTATTAAGTTCATAAGAACAGAGTAACGCTTTAAGAAAGATGAATGATATAGAGGGATAAACTCATGCAATATGATATAAACCCCATCTTTTTATCTTCGATGGCAACAATACAATACCGTGCCTTGCTGCCCCTGCGGTCACTGGGAAAGGACACCGCAAGATTGAACCCAAAGCTAAGCACTTCCTCCATGGAAAGAAAGATCAATCTAGTAGGCCAAACCAAACCGATAATTCGAAGAGACTAGCAAACATAACTCAATCATACATAAAAGAATTCAGAGGAGATTCAAATATTTCTCATAGATAAACTTGATCATAAACCCACAATTCATTGGATCTCGACAAACACACCGCAAAAAGAGTTACATCAAATAGATCTCCACAAGAGAGGGGGGAACATGGTATTGAGATCCAAAAAGAGAGAAGAAGCCATCTAGCTAATAACTATGGACTCGCAGGTCTGTGGTAAACTACTCACAACTCATCGGAGAGGTATTGGGGTTGATGTAGAGGCCCTCCGTGGTGGATTCCCCCTCCGGCAGAACGCTGACGACGGTTCCAAGATGGGATCTCGCGGATACAGAAGGTTACGGTGGCGGAAATAATTTTTCGGGTGCTCCCTCGATGGTTTCGGGGTATATGGGTATATATAGGAGGAAGAAGTACGTCAGTGGACGCCCGAGGGGCCAACAAGATAGGGGGGGCGCCCTATAGGGGGGGCGCGCCCTCCACCTTCGTGGCCGCCTCGGGAGCTTCTTGACTTGCACTCCAAGTTCTCTAGATCACGTTTGTTCCAAAAATCACGCTCCCGAAGGTTTCATTCCGTTTGGACTCCGTTTGATATTCCTTTTCTTCGAAACACTGAAATAGGCAAAAAAAATAGCAATACGGGCTAGGCCTCCGGTTAGTAGGTTAGTCCCAAAAATGGTATAAAAGTGTAAAGTAAAGCCCATAAATATCCAAAACAGGTAATATAATAGCATGGAACAATCAAAAATTATAGCTATGTTGGAGACGTATCAAGCATCCCCAAGCTTAATTCCTGCTCGTCCTCGAGTAGGTAAATGATAAAAACAGAATTTTTGATGTGGAATGCTACCTAGCATAATTCTCAGTGTAGTTTTCTTTATTGTGGCATGAATGTTCAGATCCAAATGATTCAAAATAAAAGCTTATAAAACATAAAAATAGTAATACTCAAAGCATACTAACAAATAATCATGTCCTATCAAAATAGCATAGCCAAAGAAAGTTTATCCCTGCAAAATCATATAGTTAGGCCATGCTTCATTTTCATTACACAAAATACTCCCATCATGCACAACCCCGATGACGAGCCAAGCAATTGGTTCATACTTTTTAACGCGCTTCAGCTTTTTTCAACTCTTACGCAATACATGAGCATAAGCCATGGACATAGCACTATGGTGGTATATGGTGGTGGTTGTGAGGACAAAAGGGGAGAAGATAGTCTCACATCAACTAGGCGTATTAATGGGCTATGGAGATGCCCATCAATAGATATTAATGTGAGTGAGTAGGGATTGCCATGCAACGGATGCACTAGAGCTATAAATGTATGAAAGCTCAACAAAAGAAACTAAGTGGGCGTGCATCCAACTTGCTTGCTCACAAAGACCTAGGGCATTTTGAGGAAGCCCGTCATTGGAATATACAAGCCAAGTTCTATAATGAAAAATTCCCACTAGTATATGAATGTGACAACACAAGAGACTCTCTATCATGAAGATCATGGTGCTATTTTGAAGCACAAGTGTGGAAAAGGAGATAGTAGCATTGTCCCTTCTCTCTTTTTCTCTCATTATTTTTTCTTTTTCTTTTTTTCTTTCTTTCTCCTTTTTTCCTTTTTTTTCTTTTTGGTGGGCTTCTTTGGCCTCTTTTATTTTTATAAAGTCCGAAGTCTCATCCCGACTTGTGGGGGAACTGTAGTCTTCATCATCCTTTCCTCACTTGGGACAATGCTCTAATAATGAAGATCATCACACTTTTGTTAATTTACAACTCGAGAATTACAACTCAACACTTAGAACAAAATATGACTCTATATGAATGCCTCCGGTGGTGTACCGGGATATGCAATGAATGAAGAGTGACATGTATGAAAATTATGAAGGTGGCTTTGCCACAAATACAATGTCAACTACATGATCATGCAATGAGCAATATGACAAAGATGGAACATGTCATAATAACAGAATGGTGGAAAGTTGCATGGCAATATATCTCGGAATGGCTATGGAAATGCCATAATAGGTAGGTATGGTGGCTGTTTTGAGGAAGGTAAATAATGGGTGCATGATACCGGCGAAGTTTGCACGGCACAATAGAGGCTAGCAAAGTGGAAAGGTGAGTGTGCGTATATCCATGGACTCACATTAGTCATAAAGAACTCATATACTTATTGCAAAAATCTACTTACCCCTCGAAGCAAAGTACTACTACGCATGCCCCTAGAGGGATAGATTGGTAGGAAAAGACCATCGCTCGTCCCCTACTGCCACTCATAAGGAAGACAATCAAAAGAGTACTTCATGCAACAAATTTGTCACACAACTTTTACCATACGTGCATGCTACGGGACTTGCTAACTTCAACACAAGTATTTCTCAATTTCATAATTACCCACTAGCATGATTCTAACATTACTACCTTTATATCTCAAAACAATTATCAAGCATCAAATTGATCCTAGTGTTTAATGCACTTTCTATGATAGTTTTTATTATACCCAACTTGCATGCCTACCATTCTAGGACCAATTTTATAACCATAGCAAATACCATGCAGTTCTAAAAGACTCTCAAAATAATATAAGTGAAGCATGAGAGATCAACAATTTCTTCAAAATTAAGCCACCGCCGTGCTCTAAAAGATATAAGTGAAGTACTAGAGCAAAAATTATCTAGTTCAAAAGATATAAGTGAAGCACATAGAGTTATTCTAATAAATTCCAATCAAGTGGGATTCTCCCAAAAGGTGTGTACAGAAAGGATGAGTGTGGTAAACTAAAAAGCAAAGACTAATATCGTACAAGATGCTCCAAGCAAAACACATATCATGTGGCGAATAAAAATATAGCTCCAAGTAAAGTTACCAATGAACGAAGACGAAAGAGGGGATGCCTTCCCGGGGCATCCCCAAGCTTAGGCTTTTGTCTATTCCTGAATATCTTGGGGTGCCATGGGCAACCCCAAGCTTAGGCTCTTGCCACTCCTTATTCCATAGTCCATCAAATCTTTACCCAAAACTTGAAAACTTCACAACACAAAACTCAACAGGAAATCTCATAAGCTCCGTTAGTGCAAGAAAGAAAAACCACCACATAAGGTACTGTAATGAACTCATTCTTTGTTTATATTGGTGTTAAACCTACTGTATTCCGAGTTCTCTATGGTTCATACCCTTACATACTAGCCATAGATGCATCAAAATAAGCAAACAACACACGAAAGGCAGAATCTGTCAAAAACAGAATAGTCTGTAGCAATCTGTAACTTTCGGTTACTTCTGGAACTCCAAAAAACCTACCAAAATAGTAAGTCCTTGGCAATTTGTCTATTTATCTAAAGAAAATTGGGTTGCCTCCCAACTAGCGCTATCGTTTAACGCCCCTAGCTAGGCATAAAAGCGAAGATAGATCTAAGTAGTGCCATCTTTGACACTTGATTCATAGGTAGCTCGCATGATAGATTCATAAGGTAATTTAATCTTCTTTCTTGGAAAGGGCTCCATGCCTTTCCTTAATGGAAACTGGAATCTAGTGTTCCCTTCCTTCATATCGATAATCGCGCCAATAGTTCTAAGGAAAGGTCTACCAAGAATAATAGGGCAAGAAAGATTGTGATCTATATCAAGAACGATAAAATCCACGGGCACCAAATTTCTATTTGCAACAATGAGGACATCATTAATTCTTCCCATTGGCTTTTTAATGGTGGAATCCACAAGGTGCAAATTTAAAGAGCAATCATCAAGATCATGGAATATCACATGAAGTTTTCGGAATTGTGGAAACACTAGCACCCAAATCACATAAAGCAAAACACTCATAATCTTTAATTTTAATATTTATAGTAGGTTCCCACTCATCATTAAGTTTTCTAGGTATAGAAACTTCCAAATTAAGTTTTTCATTAAAAGATTGCATCAAGGCATCAACAATATGTTTGGTAAAGGCTTTATTTTGACTATAAGCATGAGGAGAATTCAACACGGATTGCAACAAGGAAATACAATCTACTAAAGAACAATTATCATAATCAAATTCCTTGAAATCCAAGATAGTGGGTGTCGGTGTCAAAACCGGCGAATCTCGGGTAGGGGGTCCCGAACTATGCATCTAAGGCTAATGGTAACAGGAGACTGGGGACACGATGTTTACCCAGGTTCGGCCCTCTCGATGGAGGTAATACCCTACTTCCTGTTTGATTGATCTTGATGATATGAGTATTACAAGAGTTGATCTACCACAAGATCAGAGAGGCTAAACCCTAGAAGCTAGCCTATGGTATGATTGTTGTCGTGTCCTACAGACTAAACCCTCCGGTTTATATAAACACCGGAGGGGGCTAGGGTTACACAGAGTCGGTTTACAGAGAAGGAGATCTATACATCCGAATCGCCAAGCTTTCCTTCCACGCCAAGGAGAGTCCCATCCAGACATGGGACGAAGTCTTCTGTCATGTATCTTCATAGTCCAACAGTCCGGCTGTCCGGATACCCCCTTATCCAGGACTCCCTCATTAGCCCCTGAACCAGGCTTCAATGACGATGAGTCCGGCGCGTAGATTGTCTTTGGCATTGCGAGGCGGGTTCCACCTCCGAATACTCCAAAATTTATTCCAAACACAAGGACCGTGTCCGGCTCTGCAAGATAAACTCCATATACCATCGTAGAGAGAATAATAATCCACTAATCCGATCTGCTGACAATTCTTTGTTGTGTGACATCACGCCATGGCTCGGTAACTTATTCGAATAGTTTTTACAACCTGCTCCCGCACACATCGCGAGGTGGTTTCTTTGGCACGTCTTGTCAAAGCAGAGATTGTGTCCCCTTATCGCGGGATCTCCATATATACGGGCATGGGTAACCCAACCAGCGCCATTAATAGAGGCGCTCGGAAAAATAAGAGATTTCGAGAGGCAAGTGGGGAGGCACACATTCTACATTGCCTTTATAAAGGGATAGAGATCTCCCATTTTCACCCACGCCTTATTCCTCATTTTCTCATCCGTTCTCGCACCCTTGAGCTCCAGCGCCCAAGTTCTCACCTTCTCCGTAGGATTGCATCATGTCCGGAGCGGGAGGCAAGTGGATGGCCTCCTCTATCACAGAGGAGAACATCACCAAGCTTCGAGAGGCCGGATACCTGGCCGAGAGCATCGCGCACAGGCTTCCAGCAGAGGGACAGATCACCCCTACTCCGAAGTCTCGGGAGAGAGTAGTATTTCTCCCTCATTTCATCCGCATACTAGGATTTCCACTCCACAGGTTCGGGCTTATGTACTACTACGAGCTAGATTTTCACGATCTGGGCCTGAATTTCGTCCTCAACATCTCGGCGTTCATCGTCGTGTGCGAGGCCTTCCTCCGCATCAAGCCTCACTTCGGCCTGTGGTTGAAGATCTTCTGCGTGAAGCTGAAGATCGTGAGCGGCCAACGGGCGGAGTGCGGAGGCGCCATGGTCGGTAAGATGCCCAATGTCACATGGCTTGACGGCTCCTTCATGGAGACCGTAAAGGGGTGGCAATCAGGGTGGTTCTACATCACCGAGCCGTGCGACGCCCACTGGGCGGCGGCCCCCAAATTCAGATCCGGAATCCCCATGCAGCTCACTTCTTGGGAGAAGAAGGGCCTGGCCTGAGGCGAACCCACAGAGCTGGCCGGACTCGAGACCTGCATCAGAGGTATGAGGGACAAGAAGATCAAGCTTGTCAATGTGGTCCAGGTCATGCTCATTCGCCGGATTCTCCCGTGCCAAAGACGGGCTTTTGATATGTGGGAGTTTGACCCGGCCGAACACCAGATGCTGCTAGAGCTCTTCGGCACAACGCACAAAGAAATCTGGAAGGTGTTGTTCAAGACCGGCGAAGTTCCTCCTCCCCTTTCCGAGGACCGGGGGCTCAGCGCAAGCCACCTCGCCAGTCCGGTAAGTCCTCTGGTTATTACAAGATGTTTCCTTCCTGACACATTCGTGGGAGGATTCTTAGGTCACTATGCTGACCGAACAGGAGTGGGTGGATCTGGCAGAGCGGATTAACTGTCCGGCTCCATTGCCTGAGGACCCAGTGGGCGCACTCCTAGCGGAGATGCTGGTTCCGGTGCCTTACAAGGTGCCAGAGAAAAAGGCCGAGAAGAAGGCCGCTGGGACCCGGAAGGGTATCTGGCACGAAGCCGCACCAGACACCTCGCCAGAGGATGACGAGGCACACTCCTCCCACGAGGGGGAAGAGAGGAAGAAGAAGAAGGTTGCCTCCACTGAAGGGGCCGGAGGGTCCAAGAAGGCGGCCGTGGGGACCAGAAGGTTCCCGGCGCAAGGCCATGATAGAGTCGTCATCCGAAGACGACAAGGAAGATTCTCCCCCCGAAGACAGGGGAGAACATGAAGAAATGCCTCCTCCCCGCGCAAGGGAGGAGAAGAAAAGGAAAGCCGCCCCATCAGGGGAGGCTAGGACACCGAAGAAGGGAAAAGCGTCCCTTCCCGATCACCCCACAACCGCCGCTTTCAGCGATGAGGAGTGGCTGCCCAGGGGCAAGCCCCGGGCGAGGTCGTAAGTATCCACATTCCATAATATTTTCCGTGCGACTTTGACCTCATGGTTTGTAATGACGTCGAATACGTTTATGCAGTCCGGCCGGGTCCGATCTCGAGGATTCCTCTTCGGAGGAGTCTCTAAACGAGTCGGAGATGAATTCGCTCCCGACGGCAACCTCCCCACGACCTGTGGATGACACCGAGGTGTTGTCCCGAAGGATGCCAGAGCAGGAAGCGATGGTTCCGAAGGTGCCCCAAGGCAAAATCTCGTGCGGCGGACACATGGGGGATGAGAACCCCATGGATTATGCTGACGGGAGCCACAGCAAGTCTGGCTCCCAGCCGGTTACTGTGCCAGGGCCTACAAAGGTTCCGGATTTTGGTAAGCAGTCCCTCCCGAAGGAGGGCGAGCCGGCCATGCCGATGACCTCTGCCCAGCCGGAGGCATCAGATAATTTGCTGGAAGTGCTTCGAGGCGCTTCCATTGAGGATGAACACCATACACTTATGGGTACGGTGATTGAGAAGGTTCGGTCCGCCAAGAGCGGATTGACCGAAGCCTGCACTAGCCTGCTAACAGGCTTCGAGGTAAAGAAAGTGTGAGGAAATATCACCCGATAGACAGTACCCATGATACTCTGGTTGGTGTCCGGAAAGGAAAACCAAACGGAGGGTCAACTAAAAAACCGCAGGAAGCTAATAGTATTTGTCTGTATGAATCAAACAGGCACTGCTGCTGACGGCCGCTACGTGCATGCCTGAGGTTGCCGGACTCAAGCGCGAACTGGGGCAGGCCGAAGAAGAGCTCGGCCTCGTGAAGAAGCATCTCGAGGCGAACAAAGGTAAGAAAAACCCCATACATATGTCTTATAGAGGATAAAAAGTTGGTGATGCTAATAAAAAGCATCATGGCTTTTGGTAGGGACCGCACCGAAGTGGCGGCCCTGAAGGAAGCGTTGTCCGCGGCCGAAGCCAAGGCGGATACGGAGCGCACCAAGCGAGAGAAGCAAGATGCTCGGGTGGGAGAGGTACATCAGGAGCTCCAGGAGCTCGGCAAGAAGTTCGGCTCCCTGGAGCATGACTACAAGACGCAAGCGTCTGAGCTTGCAAAGGCCCTCCAGAGCACAGCCGACGCCAAGGCCGAAGCCCGAAAGGCCCTCTAGGAAACCCAGGCGGCCAAGAAGATAGTGGAGGGTAAGGCATTCTTTATGAAAAGCAAGCATGTGGAGGAGTCATTTCTTTTACTTACACGAATTCGGAGCTCTCCAGGGGCATTCGAAGATCTGCCACGCAGCATTTCAGATGCCGCAGAGTTATCGCGCTGAAGAGGGGAGCTCTACGGAGAAGCTGTTCTGGTCCCAATATACTGGGGCTGAACACCTTATGCCTCTGAGTGACCAACTAAAGCATCTGGTCGAACTCCACAATGCGGCCGAACAGGCCATGAGGGACCTCATAGTCCAGATGTGGCCTGGCAAGCCCCTGCACGGCAACTACTTTGGCCTGGTGAAGCAGATGGTGCGTGTCTGTCCACGGCTAGAAGTTATCAAGCAGTCCGCATGTATTGAGGGTGCCCGACGGGCCTTTGCCTGCGTGAAGATGCATTGGGGCAAGCTGGACGCTGAGCAGCTTGTGAAGGATGGACCCCCGAAGGGCAAGGAGCATCGCTACCCAAAATGTATTATAGTGGCGTTATGAGAGGCGCTCGGCTTGTGGCGAGTGAATGTCCTAAGAACATTATTTTCGAGTAAATGTACTCATGTCATCTGTGTAATATGAGGACGAGTTCAGTTGCTCTATATAACGCTTTGTTTGATTTAAAATATTACCTTCTCTGCGGTCGTTTATCAAAAATCTGAAAGTAGGCCAGTCGTTGGCTTCCGCCCCCTTGTAACTAGTACTGGGGTGTTTGTGGAAAACCTAAACACTCTTTATCCAAGTTCTTGGTCCTTTAAGGAGGTGTTTAGCACAGCGAACCAGGCAATCGGACTATTCGGCTTTATAACTCTCACTTGGCCATAGAAGTCTATAATTTTAAATTTCGGCAAAGCCCCTAGTATTCGAAAAGCCGAATTGGGGCATTATACACACCTAAATCAAGCAAGGCCAATTCCTTGCCTTAAGCGGAAAAAAATTTCTTTAGGGATTTTACTACCTCGCGAACAGCGACCAGCTCTCGCCGTATCATGACGGTTAGTTTTCGGCTTTCTCTATGGAGGTGCTCGTCCGGAAGAACCGAGACACAATCGCAGTAGTTCTCCCTGCGCTACCTTAGCCGATATAACGGAACGTAAGGTACCAAACCAAGGGAGCCGGGCTAACCCAACTATTGACCCAAGACATGATTCGGAGCTAATGCATATAATGCTATAAGTTCGGGGTGCCGCACTGTTGAAAGTGTTTGGACTTTTCTTGCCATTTTATGGGGCTTATTAAGAAGCCCCTGGCAAACTGACCGTACCAAAGTGTACGGATGCAAATATTGAATAAATATTCAATGGAAAATATAAGGATAGTAATAAGAAGCTGACGCTATGTACTACTTCCAATTTATTTGGACAATACGGCAAAACGTAGGTGTACAATTGATGCATTAAGCAGAAAAAATAGGACTATTTGACATATCCTATCCAAGGGCAGGCTATATGCGGGTATGTAAGGACAGGTATAACGATCATTAAAGAGGACCACCTGAGTATTCCCCTGTCGTGGAGGCCGGATTGCTAATCGAGCTCCTGGCGTGTCTGATGGTCCTATTGTAGGGTACTCCAGACTCGCTTGATGGTGTTCGGGGATGTCGTTGCCGAGTTGGTTGTTTGTCGGAGGAGGCTGCTTTGTACTTCTGCCGCGAGGACCGCAGTTTGCTCTTCCATACGGAGGGAGCGGTCTGTGTTTCCATTGACTGTTATGACCCCGCGAGGTCCTGGCATCTTGAGCTTAAGGTATGCGTAGTGCGGTAATGCATTGAAACGAGCGAACGCAGTTCGTCCAAGTAGTGTGTGATAGCCACTATGGAAAGGGACGATATCAAAGATTAACTCCTCGCTTCGGAAGTTATCTGGAGATCCAAAGACCACTTCCAGTGTTATTTATCCCATGCAGTGGGCCTCTACCCCTGGAATTACACCTTTGAAGGTGGTTTTGGTGGGTTTGATCCGTGACGGATCGATGCCCATTTTACACACTGTGTCCTGATAAAGCAGTTTCAGGCTACTGCCACCGTCCATGAGGACTCATGTGAGGTGGAATCCATCGATGATTGGGTCAAGGACCAATGCGGCTGAGCCGCTGTGACAGATGCTGGTCGGATGGTCCCTACAATCAAAGGTGATCGGGCAGGATGACCATGGGTTGAATTTTGGGGCGACGGGCTCCATTGCATAGACGTCCCTAAGTGCACGCTTTCGCTCCCGTTTGGGGATGTGAGTGGCATAGATCATTTTTGCCATTTTGACCTGGGGGGAAATTTCTTCTGTCCTCCAGTGTTCTGACGTCGGGACTCCTCGTCATCATTGTTGTGCAGCCCCTTGTCTTTGTTCTCGGCATTTATCTTGTCGGCCTGTTTGAACACCCAGCAATCTCTATTAGTGTGATTCGCTGGTTTATCGGGGGTGCCGTGAATCTAGCATGAGCGGTCGAGTATGCGGTCCAGACTGGACGATCCCGGGTTGTTTCTTTTGAACGGCTTCTTCCGCTGACCGGATTTGGAGTTGCTGAATCCGGCATTGACTACCGTATCCTCCACATTGTCGCCATTGTTTCAACGCTTGTGTCTGTTGCACCGTGGCATTCCATTACTGTCATGGGTATCTGAAGTGCCAGGGTTTCCTGGCGCGGTGTTGCTGTGAGCCAGCCATCTGTCCTCACCCGCACAAAAGCGGGTCATTTGTGTCGTGAGTGCTGCCATGGTCTTCGGTTTTTCTTGGCCGAGGTGTCGGGCAAGCCACTCATCACGGATATTATGCTTAAAGGCCTCCAGGGCCTCGGCGTTCGGACAGTCGACAATTTGGTTCTTTTTAGTTAGGAACCGAGTCCAGAATTTCCTGGCTGACTCTCTAGGCTGTTGGGTAATGTGACTTAGGTCATCAGCATCCGGTGGTCGCACATAGGTGCCGTGGAAGTTATCGAGGAATGCATCCTCAAGATTTTCCCAACTGCCAATGGAGTTTGCTGGTAGGCTATTCAGCCAGTGTCTGGCTGGCCCTTTAAGCTTGAGTGGGAGGTACTTGATGGCATGTAGGTCATCACCACGGGCCATGTGAATGTGGAGAAGAAAATCCTCGATCCACACCGCGGGGTCTGTTGTGCCATCGTATGACTCGATGTTGACGGGTTTAAACCCTTCTGGGAATTCATGTTCCATTACTTCGTCTGTGAAGCAGAGGGGGTGTGCGGTGCCTCTGTGCCGGGCTATGTCGTGGCGTAGTCCGATTAGGTCTGGTCGGTAATGTCCGGCCCGACCAGATTTTTCAGTGTTGTATCCGGCGTGACGATCAGTGTCCTGAGCTGTAGCGCGCCCTCGTGATTCGTAGATCGATCTTGGTTGTCCTGTGTTGTTTTCCAATATGTCTCACAGGTCCTGCATATTGCCCCGGGCCGTAGTGAACCGGCGTGGGGGTGCGGGCTGGTGTCCGGCCCGAAATGCCGTTTTATCCTGGCCGTGTGGTGGCCGGTCAGCCTTGTCTTGTGCTGGAAGTTCAGGCTCTTCGGCCTCTTCTTCTAGCGATTTATGCTTTGGGTATCCTCTACTTGGGGGTTCGAGTCCGTATTCCTCGGCCGCTAGGACTTCGGTCCATCTGTCTGCGAGCAGATCTTGGTCCGCTTGGAGCTGCTGCTGCTTCTTTTTCAGGCTTCTCGCAGAGGCTATAAGCATGGGCTTGAAGCGCTCCTGCTCTATGGGATCATCTGGTACACCAAATACATCGTCACCGAGGCTCACCTCGTCTTCGGAGGGAGGCACATAGTTATCGTCCTCCAAGTATCCGTTCATCGCATGTTCGTTTGGGCTAGCCAGCCCGTGTTCCTGTTCGGCTTGATCGAAGGTGGGTTGATCAGGATCGTATTCCTCCTCGGCACCCTCTGGATTTTCTTCTCTAGTGCCGGTATTGTTGTGGCGAGGCTTGGAGCGGCGCCGATGACACCCATGTTTTGCTTTCTTCCCCGAGGGGTTATCTCCCGTTGCCTTGTCGCCATTGGTTTCTTTGGAAGTATCCACCATGTATATATCATATGAAGAGGTGGCAGTCCAGCGCCCTGTGGGTGGTGGTTCCTGTTCTTCTCCTGCATCGTCATCTATACCATCGATGTCTTCAGAATCGAAGTTAAGCATGTCGGTTAAGTCATCGACCGTGGCTATTAAGTGGGTGGTGGGTGGGTAACGAATTTCTTCGTCGCCAGCTTCCCACTTGAGTCGGACATAGTTCGGCCAGGAGTCTCCTGACAAAGAGAGAGACCTTAACGAATTCAGCAGGTCTCCGAAGGGTGAGTGCTGAAAGATATCCACGGCGGCGAACTCTATGACTGGAGCCCAATTAGGTTCAATGGGCACGGACACGCGCGGTCTGGAACACACTACCGGAGATGAGTCCGGGGGTCCCGAGGTAGAGATTTACTGAGGAGAGGAGTCTGTGTTCGGCTCCAACGCCGATGAGGATGCGGCCTTCAGGGCGGGGTCCATCCACCCATCCTCGGAAGGCACGACCTGCTCTGGAACAAAGTCCGAAGCGGTGGCAGGTGCGATGTTCCGAATACTGTTTGACTGCAGATCTAGGTCATGCTCGTCGTGATTGTTCGGCGCTCCTGACACGGGCCCGAATCCGTCGAAGATCAAGTCTCCATGGATGTCGGCAGTGTAGTTTAGGTTTCCAAACCTGACCTGATGGTCAGGGGCGTAGCTATCGATATGCTCCAGATGGCCAAACGAATTGGCCCGCAGTGCGAAGCCGCCGATCTGTCCGGGGAGAAAAGTCTCGCCCAGGACAGCATGGTTGAAGGTTGGAGAATCCATCTAGCCTTGCAGCAACGACACAGAGGAACTCTCAATGAAAGCACCAATGTCGGTGTCAAAACCGGCGGATCTCGGGTAGGGGCTCCCGAACTGTGCGTCTAAGGCTAATGGTAACAGGAGACTGGGGAGATGATGTTTACCCAGGTTCGGGCCCTCTCGATGGAGGTAATACCCTACTTCCTGCTTGATTGATCTTGATGATATGAGTATTACAAGTGTTGATCTACCACGAGATCAGAGAGGCTAAACCCTAGAAGCTAGCCTATGGTATGATTGTCATCGTGTCCTACGGACTAAACCCTCCAGTTTATATAGACACAAAAGGGGGCTAGGGTTACACAAAGTCGGTTTACAGAGAAGGAGATCTACATCCGAATTGCCAAGCTTGCCTTCCACGCCAAGGAGAGTCCCATCCGGACACGGGACGAAGTCTTTTGTCTTGTATCTTCATAGTCCAACAGTCCGGCCAAAGTATATAGTCTGGCTGTCCGGATACCCCCTTATCCAGGACTCCCTCAGTGGGTTCAATTCTATTTAAAGTCTTGACCTCTCCAATCCCACTTTTACCAATTTTAGCATCAAGATCTAAAAACTCCAAATTATTGGGACGCCTTTTAACTAAAGTTGACTCATCTCTAGTCCCATCATATTCATATTTCAAAACAAAGATCTAATAGGGGACACATCAATAACTTTAAGATCTTGATCATTATTTTCATGGAAACTAGAAGAACACGCTTTAACAAAGCAATCTTTCTTAGCACGCAATCTAGCGGTTCTTTCTTTGCATTCGTCAATGGAACTTCTCATAGCTTTGAGAGACTCATTGATATCATGCTTAGGAGGAGTAGATCTAAGTTTCAAAGAATCAATTTCAAGAGAAAGTCTATCAACGTTCCTAGCCAAATCATCAACTTTAAGCAATTTTTCTTCAAGCAAGGCATTAAAATTCTTTTGAGAGACCATAAATTCTTTCACACTATTTTCAAAATCATAGGGCATCTTATTAAAATTACCATAAGAATTATTGTAGGAATTTCCATAATTATTAGAGGAATTACTAGGGAATGGTCTAGGATTAAAGTTTCCTCTATAAGCATTGTTGCCAAAATTATTCCTACCAACAAAGTTTACATCCATAGATTCATTATTATTCTCAATCAAGGTTGATAAAGGCATATCATTGGGATCAATAGGAGCACTCTTAGTAGCAAACAATCTCATAAGCTCATCCATCTTTCCACTCAAAACATTAATTTCTTCTATAGCATGCACTTTTTTACTAGTAGATCGTTCAGTGTGCCATTGAGAATAATTAGCCATGATATTATCAAGAAGTTTTGTAGCTTCTCCTAGGGTGATTTCCATGAACATGCCTCCGGCGGCCGAATCTAAAAGATATCTAGAAGAAAAATTCAAACCGGCATAAAAGTTTTGTATGGTCATCCATAAATTTAAACCATGAGTAGGGCAATTATGAATCATTAATTTCATTCTTTCCCAAGATTGGGCAACATGCTCATGATCAAGTTGTTAAAATTCATAATATCATTCCTAAGGGAGATGATCTTAGCGGGAGGAAAATACTTAGAGATAAAAGCATTCACTTGTTCCAAGAATCAATACTATTTTTAGGCAAAGACGAAAACCAAACTTTAGCATGATCTCTAAGTGAAAATGGAAAAAACTTCAATTTAACAATATCATTATCCGTATCTTTTTTTTCTTTTGCATCTCACACAAATCAACAAAGTTATTTAGATGGGTAGCGGCATCTTCACTAGGAAGGCCGGAGAATTGATCTTTCATAACAAGATTCATCAAAGCAGCATTGATTTCACAAGACTCAACATCATTAAGAGGAGCAATCGGAGTACTAAGGAAATCATTATTATTGGTATTGGAGAAATCACACAATTTGGTATTATCTTGCACCATGGCGACAAGTAATCCAACACACAAGCAAACAGAAAAAGGCAAGCGAAAGAGAGAGGAAGAAGAAGGTGTCACGTCCCCAGTTCAAGCCTTGCTTGTCTCTGCATAAGCATCCATGCATCATGTTTAAATTTAAAGAAACTTGAAATGGGGATTGTTTAAACCCCAGCACCAAATGAATCCAACTAGGGTCAAAATAAAATCCTTTTCATTGAACTCAAAATGCCCTCTAAAAATGTTCAACATTTCTGGTTTGAGGTGGAAGCATCTACCAAAAATGGTTTATATTTTTGCAGGACATATTGGGCTCTGAATTAAATCATACAGTATTTGTACTTGGACATTTAAATGCTACAAATTATTTTAAATGTCCAAATAATCATGAACTGAAATGATGGCTGTTGGAAATATTCCAAACAATGCTCTCAAGTAGTTACACGATTTTTGAATAGGTTCTCGTATTTTTAATAAAGCCAAACATCTGCAGAAAAATAGAAAACAGAAAATAAAAGAGAGAGAGAGAGAGAGAGAAGGACTACCTGGCGCTCACCTGGCAGCCCACTTACCTGGCCTTCTACTATAGCAGCCCAGCCCAACACCGCAGCCATCCCTGTCGTCTTCCTCCTCGGACAGTAGGACGCAGGCGCGTGGCCGGAGCGCGCGGGCACACGCCCAGGCCACCTCCTGCCTCTCTGCCTGTCTCCCCATCGCCCTGAGGATGCCACGGACCCCCCTGGACCGCTCTCACTCTCTCATGTTCCTTCTTCTCTCTTCTCTGGCTCTCTCACTCACGCGACCGAGAACCGCCGTCGCCGCCGCTCGTCGCAGTCGTAGACACCACCGTCGTTCCACCCCACCAGAGTGACCAAAGGCTCCGCCTCGACGCCCCCGACCTCTCCATGGAGCTACGCAACACCGGGAGCCCTGCATCACCGCCCACGCCGTCTTCCCCATCTCCGGCCGCCCGAGATCGTCGGCGCCCGCTCGCCACCTCCGACGTCTCCCCCGAGCCGCTGGGCCCTCCAATCGACCCCCTGTAAGCCCCGCCATCGTTCACCCCTACCCCCGTTCACCCCTACCCCCGTTCTCTTTTGCTCGCTCTGGCCGCCGATTCCATCAAGGCCGAAACCCACCGCCACACGAGGTCGACGCCGGCGTCACTCCGGTGACCATTTGGTCGCACACCAGCGTCCAACGAACTCGAGGCTGCACACAGAGCATGGCTAGCACGTTAGTTGGTTCGTTTGCGCGCTGCAACACCAAACCGGCAACTCACCCGAGCACCGGCCGCCGCCCAAATGCTCGCTGGCGTCGTTCCCGGCCACCGCACGCTCAACCACCCGCACCGCTGGACGCGGAGCACTCCAAGCTCTCCATAGAGCCTAGTCGCGCACCAAACCGTCGCCGAACGGCGATTTCCGAAGCTCGCCGCCGTGTACTGTGGTCACCGGCGACTCATCGCCGGCGTATCTGACGTGGCGTCATCATTAGCTGCTAATGGCCGCGCTAATCACCCCCTTGAGCCACTGCCAAGTGGGCCCATGTACCTGCTTAGGTTAGCCTAATCTCCCTGCTAGTTTAGCGCTAATCCCGTGGACCCCATGTGTCAGCTCTGACTTTTGCCTAGTCAGCGTTGACCAGGCCCACCTGTCAGTGACCCTAACCAGCCGTTTGTCACTGACCAGTGGGTCCCACTGGTCAGGTTTGACCTGAGTCAACCTTGTTGACTGCTAACATCACGGTGATGTCACCCTGACGCAATAAAGCATTTTCTGGATTTAAGTTATTCAGGAAATTCCAGAAAATGCCCAAAACTTCTAAAATCCATAGAAATTAAACCGTAACTCCAAATGAAATAAATTATATATGAAAAATGATCAGAAAAATCCAATCTATCCATCTGTACTGGTTTCATGCATGTTAGAACAACTTATAGCTGCTGTTTAGCACAAATCATATAAATGGCATTTAAATATCCACATATGGAGTTTGAATTTGAATCTTGGATTCAAACCAACTTCATTTAATCTGGTTGCCAGTTGCATTAGCTCAAACCACAGCATATTGCCATGTCACACTCATGCATCGTATTGTTGCATTGCATTGATTGTTTTCCTTCTGTGTTGCCGGTGTTTGTCCCCTCTCAGTAGACGACGTACCGACGATGAGTTCGATGACATCGATGAAGGGCTATACTATCTTCAGAAGTGCTAGGAAAGCAAAACCCCCTTGTTCATTCCTATACAAACCCACTCTCTCGCTCCTGCTCTCTTTTACTGCATTAGGACAACATCGATTCAACTGTTACTTGCTGCGGTAGTTGAACCCCTTTATCCTCTGCATGACCTGGCATTGCCACAGTAAATAGATGAAACCCACTAGCATGAGTAGGAGTTGTTTGAGCCCTGATGTGCGTACTCACTCATGCTTGTTTGTCATGCCTGCTATTGCTTAGAGTTGAGTCAGGTCTGATTCATCGGGGATGAATCAGAGGTGTGTGAACATGTCCTATTGTGTGCGAGCTAAGTGTGTGAACATGATTTGGTAAAGGTAGCGGTGAGAGGCCATGTAGGAGTACATGGTGGGTTGTCTCATTGAAGCCGTCCTTAGGAACTGAGTTCTGTGTTTGTGATCCATGATTCAGCTACTACCATGCATTGGGCCCTGAAATATGACCCCGCTCGACTTTTTAATCACCCTTGTCCTCTGTCCAAGAGTTGCAAGTAGTTTCTGGTGTTTGTAGTATGCTGGAGGCCGTGCGTAGTGCTGACCGGAGGGGTGGGCTGTGATGCGGTAGGCACGTGGCACGGTGTACCGGGCGCCCGTTTGGTGTCTCGGGAACCCTGCACACATCGTTTGGGGCTGTGAGCGAAACTCCGGCCGGATCTCTTCATGGATGGAACCCGAATAGGCGATAAACCTGGACTAGAGACTTGAGTGTTTAGGTAGGTCGTGGTCTACACCCACGTCGGCTTTCGCTTGAAGTCTGCCGAGCACATGTCGTGTGCAGACGCTAAGTGGTGGAAACATGTATGAAGAAGTACACCCCTGCAGGGTTAACATCATCTATTCGAATAGCCGTGTCCGCAGAAAAGGACTTCTGGGTTGCCTGTATAGTTCATAGACAAGTGAAAGTGGATACTTTAAAATGCACAAGATAAGCGTGAGTGCTATGGATGGCGTTCTCGTAGGGAGACGGGAGCGGATCCATAGTGGTGTATTGGTTGGTGAATATGTGGACTCGTGTGCGCCACCTCAAAAGAGCTACTTGCAGTCATAGTTCAGGATAGCCACCGAGTCAAAGCTGGCTTGCTGCAGTTAAACCCCACCATCCCCTTTGTTGATAATGATGCATATGTAGTTAGTTCTGATGTAAGTCTTGCTGGGTACATTTGTACTCACGTTTGCCTATTTTATGTTTTGCAGAGAGACTTCGGTCTCGCTAGTAGTTCCGTGTGGACTTCGACGTTTGGCTTGATACCTCAGCTACGATCTTGTGCCCTCGGCAGGATCTGGTAGATAGTCAGGCTTCTCAGCCTTTTTCATTTTTAGATGCATGTACTCAGACATGTTAGCTTCCGCTTGTGCTTTGACTTGTATGCTCTGAATGTTGGGTCGTGAGACCCATGTTTGTAATATCTCGCTCCTCGGAGCCTATTGAATAAAATACTTGAGTTGTAGAGTCATGTTGTGATGCCATGTTGTATTTGCACATATCGAGCATATTGTGTGTATGCTATTGAAATGCTTGGTATGTGTGGGATCTGACTATCTAGTTGTTTATCCTTAGTAGCCTCTCTTACCGGGAAATGTCTCCTAGTGCTTCCACTGAGCCATGGTAGCTTGCTACTGCTCCGGAACACTTAGGCTGGCCGGCATGTGTCCTTCTTCGTTCCTGTGTCTGTCCCTTCGGGGAAATGTCACGCGATGAATATCGGAGTCATGTTAGCCCGCTACAGCCCAGTTCACCGGAGTCCTGCTAGCCTAGTGCTACAGCCTGGATTCACTCGCTTATGACTGACACGTTCGATGCTGGGTCATGGATGCATGTCCCTGTAAGTTTGTGCCACTTTGGGTTCACGACTAGCCATGTTAGCCCGGGCTCCTTATCATATGGATGCTAGCGACACTATCATATACGTGTGCCAAAAGGCGCAAACGGTCCCGGGAAAAGGTAAGGCGACACCCGTGGGGATACCGTGCGTGAGGCCGCAAAGTGATATGAGGTGTTACATGCTAGATCTATGTGGCATTGAGTCGGGGTCCTGACAGTGTTGGTATCAGAGCCTGACTGCCTGTAGGATTACCAAGCCAAACTGGTCGAAGTTGTGTCTAGAAATGCTTTAGTTATGTAGGGGAATTGATTGTGGGATGGAACGTAAGGCTCTTTTACTCCTTATACCTCATGGCCCTCTGATCTGAGTCATCCTCTTCTCTTCTACGGGGTTTAAGAACTAGGCCTTCTCATCTATCTATCAGGATGACGTGATACTAATCCATAGACTTATAGGATTGCTGGTTTCAAGCCTCAGTCCAGTTCCTACTACTTCTGTATGTTAACTGATGATCTCGAAACCTTGATATTGTGCTTCTGAGTGGCTATGCCACCATTTCTGTAGTATGTCTCCAAACTTTTGAGCATTTACAGCCGTTATGTTGTCCGAGTCATCCCAGGTTTTAAACAATCTGATGCACTTGCAAATCCTTTCCCTCTAGTTTTTATGTTCCTTTGTGCCAGGTTAATCACACTAATTGCTGAGTTGAGGTATTCTATTGCCTCGACATATATGTTGGAATTATTATTATGACCCTAGGTGTCCTAGGGGATCATCTAGTAATCTAGCCATGATTTGCGTCCCAGTGTGATGCTTCTGGCCTTTATTCTCGAAAGCATCCCGTGATGCTACTTAGTAGTAGGTATTCTATTCTTGGGTTCTTGAACCCGAGATTCACTCTACTTACTTCATGTTGATAGTGTTTGCTAGTTCCTTTAGGTTATTAGTAACCTTGCGATAGTCCTCGAGGTCCGTGGTATTTCCTTCTTCCAAATACCATGAACCATTCAGGCAGAAGTTATTTGAACCAAAAGATCACAATCAGAGTACTCTTGAGGAGTTCTCCATTCATAAATCATGACTCTGCCAGTCCTACCTCTCTGCATGGGTTATCCGGAAGAAACATGTTAAACTTGGTTCGACATACTAATCTATGCATCCACAACTCAGAAAATTATATGTTCTTTGAGGTGTCCCTCTTAGTTGTCTTCTGACCCTCGTCTATCATTTGATAGTCAAGAGTATGCGTGCATTCCTATTACTCTTGTGGTCCGTCAAGCCATTCTATTCCGGAATGACTAGGAGAAACAAACTCCAGTACCTTGTCCATTTCCAGGATTGGGTCAAAGCAGTCGTACTCCACAGATCAAATTGCTAATCTTGCTTTTGCTCTGTTCTACCTTGGAGTATTACCATCTTTATATCAAGAATGTCATGGGAATTGCACACCATCCTATGAACTCTTGAAACAGTGATACTCCTTATCATCATTATTCATTCCTCGGTTTCGTGTTACTGTAACCGGAACGCCGACAAGTGAATCATGATGTGTAAAATCAATACCCCTAGCAACCATGTTACCTAGTGGTTAATGGATGAAAATCTCATTCTTAGTGTGTTGGTTACGGAATCATCATTCTAAGATTGATCGTGCTACCTAATCCTTATTTCCGGTGCACCCTTTGATCAATGAGTTAGGATTGTATCAATCCCTCGCTCTTTTGATCATATCGTCTTGCCCTGAAAAGCAAGATTGTTCTCGAGCTTAGTAACATATCAGTGGTTCGTGATTTTCCGAATATCTTCTCGAAAGTATCACCAGGTCATCACCTGACTGTTATGTCGAGCTCGTGATCAAGTTGGTTTCTTATAAACCACCCCTTCTCCAAGAGTCTGTGTTGGGTACCCCTGAGCTAGTTGGCTAAGCTAAACAACAACTTGGAGAGTTGGAAGATGGAAGCTTGTCCGATTTAGTTCATCTTAAGGGATATCTTGTGTGTGTGTGTGTGTATGTGTTGAAGGTAGATGATATCTTCCTTGAGTGAACCTCGTGGTAAATTATTGGATCTATTGTCTTGCCAAAACTTTGATTTGAGTATGGGTTATCCTCAAATCAAATCAGAACCAACGATGTTCGTAATGTTGTCTTACTCGTGGTTGATCCCTCGAGCATACACCATTACATCTTTGGGTCTGACCAATACTATCACCTTGTTCACATAGTTATGGAATTCCATCTCCATGGGAATCTGGATGAATTGTTGTTGAGCCCATCGACAACATCCTTGTCTTCTCCATAATTTTGCTGAACATTAAGCTAGTGTTGGAAACTTTTGAAAGCATTTGTTCATGCTAGCTCATGAAGCATATGTTCGGATGTAAGAAGTGACTTCCTCTAGTTCATGTGCATTTGATGCAAGTTGCCGCCGTGGACTCGAGAAAGTCAATGTTGTTTCCTTTGGAATCATCCCAAATCAGTCATGCATACGTGCAAAGTATTCTGTGGTTCGGAGACTTGCAACCTCCATTCTATATGTGTCCCTAGCACACCAAGCCACTGATTGATTTGTTCAAGGTTAATAAGTTCTAAGTGCTAGTCCCGAAGGTACCAGACGGATTTGTACAAGACTTCGATATCCTCGATGATGGTTCCCCCTCCTGAACTCGGTAGTGTTTTATTATAAGACTACTTTGTGGTCATGCTTGTCTTGGACAACATGTTCACATGTTGTAGCAGAACCGGCTCGTGTTTTTGGAGCTTGCTATCATAGTTCATTCCTCGAGAATCTCGCAACGTTGTCTCGTCGATTTGTGTTGCAAACTTTCATTTTTCTTCCTAGACTCGATGAGTCTGGATATCCTGACACCAGCCAGATCTGAATCTCAGGCAGATATGATGGTTGGAACGTTTTCCCAAGAACTATAATATTGGTCTCTTTGTAACCCGGTAGAGTGGATGTCGTGGCCAACACATCTAGCCGGAAGACCCATTATTGTAGGCTCTTGATTGAGAAAGTTGGCTACCTCCCCATAAGGATTTCCTGGGATTTACTCCCTAGTTGACCCTTATGGATTTTTGAGATCCCGAAGTTCGACCTTTTACTTGATGTTCTAGATATCAAACCATATCTATGAATGGCTTACGCTAGCACATCAAAGAGAACATTAGAAGCGGAGTGCTAAATGTCTCTTGGTCAATCATCCAGATTTTGTCCCCTTGGTCTTGCTAAGGTGAAATCTGAGAAGGTGTTATCTTCCTTTGCATCTGCATCCTCCATCACCATTCATCATGGTAGTAAGTTGTGTTGCCGGATCCTTGACACGGATATTGCCAAACCTTGATGGATATGGAAATGCTCAAGTTCTTGAGAGCACGTATAAGCTCTAGGTGTTATCAGCGACACTAACTGGGATTGCCCCGGATTTCCTCGGTTATGCTATAACCATTCCAATAGTGGAACAACTCTCTACTGTTGAGCCTCTTCCCAGTTACTAGAATCATTCCCATCATTTGCATTTTGTTCCCGGCTTGCACCGCCATTGTGCCACCCTACTCTAGATTACCCTTCTCAGTAATTACTGATCAGGATAATTTTCAAAAGTGGTCCTACCATGGGTCTCATCCATTTCCGATGATAAACAAAATCATCTATGACATTGTCTTCAACAAGGTAATCCACATCATCCATTCTGGTCCGAGTATACCATTCTACCGAACCCCTCCAAACGGTCACTCAAGAATTGCCTTAGGCTGGTATAAAGTGTTTCAATGATCTTTAAATCAAAGGTAATTCTCTTTGCCACTTAAGGGAGATATATTCCACGAGTCACCTCCTCTAAGATGCCTCGTTATGGTATCAAGGCAATTCAACTCCTCGCTACATTGAAAACCGTTCAACACCCTCTTAAAGGTGGAATTGTATTCTACCTGGTAAATCTCCGTCATCTGTTCCACTCCATTCCTCTAGAGGTGTGCTTCGTCTCTCAGCTCGAGAGATGTTCCTATGTCTCATTCCGTGAGTTAATCCTGAATTGTTCGACCTTCGAGAAGATTGATCCTTCTAGAGTTTTCTTTCTCCTCTCGTTCTCATGTTGGTTGGAGTTCTCGGAGCAAGACATCAAGATAATGATGGTGATCGAATCAACGTTCATTTGAAGTGCAACCTGGATCGTGAAGATTGTGTTAGTTTGCACTCCCCTTTCATCTTACCCTATGCTTGAATCTCGGGACGAGATTCTTGTTTAGTGGGGGTGAGTTGTCACGTCCCCAGTTCAAGCCTTGCTTGTCTCTGCATAAGCATCCATGCATCATGTTTAAATTTAAAGAAACTTGAAATGGGGATTGTTTAAACCCTAGCACCAAATGAATCCAACTAGGGTCAAAATAAAATCCTTTTCGTTGAACTCAAAATGCCCTCTAAAAATGTTCAACATTTCTGGTTTGAGGTGGAAGCATCTACCAAAAATGGTTTATATTTTTGCAGGACATATTGGGCTCTGAATTAAATCATACAGTATTTGTACTTGGACATTTAAATGCTATAAATTATTTTAAATGTCCAAATAATCATGAACTGAAATGATGGCTATTGGAAATATTCCAAACAGTGCTCTCAAGTAGTTACATGATTTTTGAATAGGTTCTGGTATTTTTAATAAAGCCAAACAACTGCAGAAAAATAGAAAACAGAAAATAAAAGAGAGAGACAGAGAGAGAAGGACTACCTGGCGCTCACCTGGCAGCCCACTTACCTGGCCTTCTACTGTAGCAGCCCAGCCCAACACCGCAGCCATCCCTGTCGTCTTCCTCCTCGGACAGTAGGACGCAGGCGCGTGGCCGGAGCGCGCGGGCACACGCCCAGGCCACCTCCTGCCTCTCTGCCTGTCTCCCCATCGCCCTGAGGATGCCACGCACCCCCCTGGACCGCTCTCAGTCTCTCCTGTTCCTTCTTATCTCTTCTCTGGCTCTCTCACTCATGCGACCGAGAACCGCCGTCGCCGCCGCTCGTCGCAGTCATAGCCACCACCATCGTTCGACCCCACCAGAGTGACCAAAAGCTCCGCCTCGACGCCCCCGACCTCTCCATGGAGCTACGCAACGCCGGGAGCCCTGCATCACCGCCCACGCCGTCTTCCCCATCTCCGGCCGCCCGAGATCGCCGGCGCCCGCTCGCCACCTCCGACGTCTCCCCCGAGCCGCTGGGCCCTCCAATCGACCCCCTGTAAGCCCCGTCATCGTTCACCCCTACCCCCGTTCTCTTTTGCTCGCTCTGGCTGCCGATTCCATCAAGGCCGAAACCCACCGCCGCACGAGGTCGACGCCGGCGTCACTCCGGTGACAATTTGGTCGCACACCAGCGTCCAACGAACTCGAGGCTGCACACAAAGCATGGCTAGCACGTTAGTTGGTTCGTTTGCGCGCTGCAACACCAAACCGGCAACTCACCCGAGCAACGGCCGCCGCCCAAACGCTCACTGGCGTCGTTCCCGGCCACCGCACGCTCAACCACTCGCACCGCTGGACGCGGAGCACTCCAAGCTCTCCGTAGAGCCTAGTCGCGCACCAAACCGTCGCCGAACGGCGATTTCCGAAGCTCGCCGCCGTGTACTGTGGTCACCGGCGACTCATCGCCGGCGTATCTGATGTGGCGTCGTCATTAGCTGCTAATGGCCGCGCTAATCACCCCCTTGAGCCACTGCCAAGTGGGCCCATGTACCTGCTTAGGTTAGCCTAATCTCCCTGCTAGTTTAGCGCTAATCCCGTGGACCCCATGTGTCAGCTCTGACTTTTGCCTAGTCAGCGTTGACCAGGCCCACCTGTCAGTGACCCTAACCAGCCGTTGTCATTGACCAGTGGGTCCCACTGGTCAGGTTTGACCTGAGTCAACCTTGTTGACTGCTAACATCACGGTGATGTCACCCTGACGCAATAAAGCATTTTCTGGATTTAAGTTATTCAGGAAATTCCAGAAAATGCCCAAAACTTCTAAAATCCATAAAAATTAAACCGTAACTCCAAATGAAATAAATTATATATGAAAAATGATCAAAAAAATCCAATCTATCTATTTGTACTGGTTTCATGCATGTTAGAACAACTTATAGTTGCTGTTTAGCACAAATCATATAAATGGCATTTAAATATCCACATATGGAGTTTGAATTTGAATCTTGGATTCAAACCAACTTCATTTAATCTGGTTGCCAGTTGCATTAGCTCAAACCACAGCATATTGCCATGTCACACTCATGCATCGTATTGTTGCATTGCATTGATTGTTTTCCTTCTGCGTTGCCGGTGTTTGTCCCCTCTCAGTAGACGACGTACCGACGATGAGTTCGATGACACCGATGAAGGGCTATACTATCTTCAGAAGTGCTAGGAAAGCAAAACCCCCTTGTTCATTTCGATACAAACCCACTCTCTCGCTCCTGCTCTCTTTTACTGCATTAGGACAACATCGATTCAACTGTTACTTGCTACGGTAGTTGAACCCCTTTATCCTCTGCATGACCTGTCATTGCCACAGTAAATAGATGAAACCCACTAGCATGAGTAGGAGTTGTTTGAGCCCTGATGTGCCTACTCACTCATGCTTGTTTGTCATGCCTGCTATTGCTTAGAGTTGAGTCAGGTCTGATTCATCGGGGATGAATCAGAGGTGTGTGAACATGTCCTATTGTGTGCGAGCTAAGTGTGTGAACATGATTTGGTAAAGGTAGCGGTGAGAGGCCATGTAGGAGTACATGGTGGGTTGTCTCATTGAAGCCGTCCTTAGGAACTGAGTTCTGTGTTTGTGATCCATGATTCAGCTACTACCATGCATTGGGCCCTGAAATATGACCCCGCTCGACTTCTTAATCACCCTTGTCCTCTATCCAAGAGTTGCAAGTAGTTTCTGGTGTTTGTAGTATGCTGGAGGCCGTGCGCAGTGCTGACCGGAGGGGTGGGCTGTGATGCGGTAGGCACGTGGCACGGTGTACCGGGCGCCCGTTTGGTGTCTCGGGAACCCTGCACACATCGTTTGGGGCTGTGAGCGAAAGTCCGGCCGGATCTCCTCATGGATGGAACACGAATAGGCGATAAACCTGGACTGGAGACTTGAGTGTTTAGGTAGGTCGTGGTCTACACCCACGTCGGCTTTCGCTTGAAGTCTGCCGAGCACATGTCGTGTGCAGACGCTAAGTGGTGGAAACATGTATGAAGAAGTACACCCCTGCAGGGTTAACATCATCTATTCGAATAGCCGTGTCCGCGGAAAAGGACTTCTGGGTTGCCTGTATAGTTCATAGACAAGTGAAAGTGGATACTTTAAAATGCGCAAGATAAGCGCGAGTGCTATGGATGGCGTTCTCGTAGGGAGACGGGAGCGGATCCATAGTGGTGTATTGGTTGGTGAATATGTGGACTCGTGTGCGCCACCTCAAAAGAGTTACTTGCAGTCATAGTTCAGGATAGCCACCGAGTCAAAGCTGGCTTGCTGCAGTTAAACCCCACCATCCCCTTTGTTGATAATGATGCATATGTAGTTAGTTCTGATGTAAGTCTTGCTGGGTACATTTGTACTCACATTTGCCTATTTTATGTTTTGCAGAGAGACTTCGGTCTCGCTAGTAGTTCCGCGTGGACTTCGACGTTTAGCTTGATACCTCAGCTACGATCTTGTGCCCTCGGTGGGATCTGGTAGATAGTCAGGCTTCTCAGCCTTTTTCATTTTTAGATGCATGTACTCATACATGTTAGCTTCCGCTTGTGCTTTGACTTGTATGCTCTGAATGTTGGGTCGTGAGACCCATGTTTGTAATATCTCGCTCCTCGGAGCCTATTGAATAAAATACTTGAGTTGTAGAGTCATGTTGTGATGCCATGTTTTATTTGTACATATAGAGCATATTGTGTGTATGCTATTGAAATGCTTGGTATGTGTGGGATCTGACTATCTAGTTGTTTATCCTTAGTAGTCTCTCTTACCGGGAAATGTCTCCTAGTGCTTCCACTGAGCCATGGTAGCTTGCTACTGCTCTGGAACACTTAGGCTGGCCGGCATGTGTCCTTCTTCGTTCCTGTGTCTGTCCCTTCGGGGAAATGTCATGCGATGAATACCGGAGTCCTGTTAGCCCGCTACAGCCCGGTTCACCGGAGTCCTGCTATCCCAGTGCTACAGCCTGGATTCACTCGCTGATGACCGACACGTTCGATGCTGGGTCATGGATGCATGTCCCTGTAAGTTTGTGCCACTTTGGGTTCACGACTAGCCATGTTAGCCCGGGCTCCTTATCATATCGATGCTAGCGACACTATCATATACGTGTGCCAAAAGGCGCAAACGGTCCCGGGAAAAGGTAAGGCGACACCCGTGGGGATACCATGCATGAGGCCGCAAAGTGATATGAGGTGTTACATGCTAGATCTATGTGGCATTGAGTCGGGGTCCTGACAGAAGGCAAGCGGAAAAGAGAGGAGATTGGGAAAGAGAGGGCGAATAAAACGGCAAGGGTGAAGTGGGGGAGAGGAAAACGAGAGGCAAATGGCAAATAATGTAAATGCGAGGGAGATGAGTTTGTGATGGGTACTTGGTGTATGTCTTAACTTGAGCAAAGACCTTCCCGGCAACGGCGCCAGAAATCCTTCTTGCGACACCTTGAGCTTGCGTTGGTTTTACTTGAAGAGGAAAGGGTGATGCAGCACAGTAGCGTAAGTATTTCCCTCCGTTTTTGAGAACCAAGGTATCAATCCAGTAGGAGGCTCCTCACAAGTCCCACACACCTACACAAACAAACAAAGAACTCGCAACCAACGCGATAAAGGGGTTTTCAATCCCTTCACGGCCACTTGCGAAAGTGACATCTGATAGAGATAATATGATAAGATAAATATATTTTTGGTATTTTATAATATAGATTGGAAAAGTAAAGATGCAAATAAAAGTAGATTGAAAGCTTATATGATAAAGGATAGACCCGGGGGCCATAGGTTTCACTAGAGGCTTCTCTCAAGATAGCATAAGTATTACGGTGGGTGAACAAATTACTGTCAAGCAATTGATAGAAAAGCGAATAATTATGAGATTCTCTAGGCATGATCATGTATATAGGCATCATGTTCGTGACAAGTAGACCGACTCCTGCCTGCATCTACTACTATTACTCCACACATCAACCGCTATCCAGCATGCATCTAGAATATTTAGTTCATAAGAACAGAGTAACGCTTTAAGAAAGATGACATGGTGTAGAGGGATAAACTCACGCAATATGATATAAACCCCATCTTTTTATCCTCAATGGCAAGAATACAATACGTGCCTTGCTGCCCCTATTGTCACTGGGAAAGGACACCGCAAGATTGAACCCAAAGCTAAGCACTTCCCCCATGGAAAGAAAGATCAATCTAGTAAGCCAAACCAAACCGATAATTCGAAGAGACTTGCAAAGATAACTCAATCATACATAAAAGAATTCAGAGAACATTCAAATATTTCTCATAGATAAACTTGATCATAAACCCACAATTCATCGGATCTCGACAAACACACCACAAAAAGAGTTACATCGAATAGATCTCCACAAGAGAGGGGGAGAACATCGTATTGAGATCCAAAAAGAGAGAAGAAGCCATCTAGCTAATAACTATGGACCTGAAGGTCTGTGGTAAACTACTAACAACTCATCGGAGAGGCCTTGGGGTTGATGTAGAGGCCCTCCGTGGTGGATTTCCCCTCCGGCAGAATGCCGGCGACGGCTCCAAGATGGGATCTTGCGGATACAAAAGGTTACGGTGGCGGAAATAGTTTTTTGGGTGCTCCCTCGATGGTTTTGGGGTATATGGGTATAAATAGGAGGAAGAAGTATGTTGATGGACGCCCGAGGGGCCCACAAGATAGAGGGGCACGTCCTGTAGGGGGGGGGCACCCTCCACCCTCGTGGCTGCCTCGGGAGCTTCTTGACTTGCACTCCAAGTCCTCTGGATCACGTTTGTTTCAAAAATCACGCTCCCGAAGGTTTCATTCCGTTTGGACTCCGTTTGATATTCCTTTTTCTTCGAAACACTGAAATAGGCAAAAAAACAGCAATACGGGTTGGGCCTCCGGTTAGTAGGTTAGTCCCAAAAATGATATAAAAGTGTAGAGTAAAGCCCATAAACATTCAAAACAGGTAATATAATAGCATGGAACAATCAAAAATTATAGATACGTTGGAGACGTATCAGGTGGCACCTTCCCACGATCAAAAAGGAGAGACAGAGGAGGAGGAGGAGGAGGAGCGCTCGAGGCAGACAATAATGCATGTACGGATTTGCCAGACGCAACGAAACGGGAGGTGATATGGGAAAAAGAACTGTGCGAGATGCCCTGTCCCACCGATCCATGAGCTTTTCTGAGTGAGAAACATTAGTCCAAGGGGTTTTTCGGAAAAAGGCCAGCGTCAGCGCGGGCACACGCCTCTCTAGTGGCTGACAGGGGGTCCCACGCCACGTTGTGAAGGCCAGTTAGAAACAAATCCATAGACAAACATGTTTGGCACCGTATTTGAACCAAATTGCCAAGTTTTAGCATCATTGTGTGTATTTTACAAGTTGAGGCACCAAACTGAACATCCGGGGCAAGTTTAGGCACCACCAGCGATATTACCTCAATTTTGCAAGATGGTGTGCTACCCAATTAGCTTCCCTTGGATAATGAGCAAAAGAAACTCTAGTGATCATCCCAGCTCGAGCAAAAATGTCTGCTGGAAATTATCCATTATATGATGTCTTGATTTATTTAAGAGAAGAGTAACCAAAAGATGCAACTGATTCAAGGAAATATTGTATTTCCCCCGAAAAATGGGAATATCATCACTATGTGCTTCTATTTGTCAATTAACATGGAAAGTGAAGCGACCACATATGACCAGTTCTCCATGATTGTGTCCCTACGCCAACACCATTACTTAGTGAACCACCTCCCGCCGGTGCCATATGAGCTTCAGTTATCACCATGTAGCCGATGACATGCACTCGCCTCTTATCTATCCTTGACGCGTATCCAAATATAGCATGTCTCTATCTATGCAGCCACCCACCATCTCCATCTTGTGCCAATCAAAACCCATGTCTCAACTCTCATTAATTCTTACTCACCTTAGCTAGATGAGCCGTAGCTTTCGCTAACCCTAGTTACGGCTGAACTTTACAATTGTATGGTCTTGATGTATCCAAATTTGTTGGTATGCAATTAACACATACTTTCCTTATCTTTTTGTTATCTATAAGACTTTCTGCGATTATTACTTTCCACTTCTTGCCTTTAAGATTTAGTGTCTCTCTTCCATCACACATGCTTTGATAAAAGATACACATAACCATTAAACACTTTTTAACTCTATAAATAGTTGGAGAGACTCCTATTGTGCTATATTAATTCCCAGCACGCCTTCTCTTTCCCTCTCCACAAGGAAAGACCCCAGGATTTCCTCCTCCCCCTGTTGGCACCATTGTCGGTCCGCCCCATCTCTAATGGCCTTTGGACCATGGAGGTGTGGAGGACCTTGCCACCCCTCCCTCCCGCCAGCGGGAAAGATCACATTCTCCTTCTTGTTAGGTTAGCGTTTTGGTTGCGGGTGTGTGGTTGCTATGATATCCCTTTGTAGGGATATTGTCTTCCACGTTCTATCTCCATCCTGATAGTTCATCAATTTGCACGTAAAAAATATGTGGGCACATCGTGCCAGAATTGAACAGAAATCTCCTCTTATTCAATGTCGTTGTGTGAGGTTCATACGCGCTAAGGATTTTCTATTTTCGTAATGATTACTTAACCTTGATCAGGTGGATCCAGCAAACACAAGTTTATAACCCCTTTGGCGCATGACTGGAACCAAACTGCAGTTTTTTACTTCCAGTCAACCAATTCTGCAAGATCATGACTAACCTATTCCTCTCTAACTTGATGGTCTAAACCTATTCTTCTATCTCCATTGACAAGGACTTTAATCTCCTGGACTAGAGACCCGTACCTTTACCTATAGACGCTAGGCAATCATCAACGCAACTTCAAAGCTATCCATCTCTGGTATGAGCAGCGGTGTGCTCCACTCCATCGCAAGGGCTATCCTCTCCTTGAAAGTTTTGAGTTCCCATAAAGGCATTACTGCATGTGAACAAGTGTCGGTATGACCTGAACACAATGGAGCCCTAGCTATCTCTCAGCAGTGTCGGTGCCCCCATTTGTTGCACCTCTGAATAAGCTCCCTTAACATTCAGCTTAAGACATCCCTCGGGTGGAGTCTCCCAGTGCTCTGGCGGGCATAAGATCTCATGCCTTTTTCCTCCCTAGAAGTGATGGGAGCAGCAACATGGCAAATAGGATCTTGAATCACCATTTTTTTCAATTGAGGAATCCTCCTTTTGATGATGTTGGATACAAAAAAGAGAAGTAACATAGTTGTGCAAAAAATAGAGGGAGGTTTTAGTTGAGGGTGGATCCTAATCATGTGTAATTTCATTGCGAACGTGCCATCATCTCCATAACATCATCAACAGCACCATGCAAGAGGTATCTGAGAGTGGTTCGAACACATCGGATAACTACTTAGGTCCAGTACTGCGAAACGAGCTAATCTTCGAGAGCACCCTATCTATCGCCACCAAGTGCGAGAGGTCCTCCGCACGGGGGCACCACACATAGCATGGAAGCCATCCTTGAGCATTCCAAACCACACAATGATCACACGTTAGTGGGCTTCAGGTGACGAGAAAAAATATTTTACCAAGTCGGGGGAGAGTCGGTCACAAGCCGCCATGGGAAGACGCGTACCTTTGGGGGAGCAAGGCACCCCATATGGTATTCCATATGGCATAATGAGCATCCAGTGCCCTGCTCGTGGTGCATGCCAGTGGACGCTCGCGCTTCCATGGTGAAGCGATAGGCTGAACTTACAGTCCAAAGGTTGTTCTTCTCCAAGGCCCACGCGAGGACGTTGTTGGGGGGCTCGAGGTGATGTCCATATGCTGGTAATAATATCAACGTTCGCCAGGAGTGGCTTTTAATCTTGGGGATAGCCCTTTGAACATCCAATTTCAGAGGGCATTATTGGGTGATAAATGGACTAAGTGGATCCATTTGGATTCTATTTTGATGTCAAATAATCTAGCCTAGATGTCATATTCATTTCAGTGGAGGTTAACCACTAATGCATGGTGTCTTCACTGTGAAGTCTATGTATGCAGGTCTTATGGATTCTGGACCAATTTTTCACTGGAAACATATTTGGAAACAAAGGTTCCTTTCAAGATCAAACTTTTCATGTGAGTTTTGGAGAGGGAGGTAGTTATTCCCAAAGATAACCTTGCTAAGCGTAACTTGCATGGCAAAAAATGTTGTTTTTGTGGTCAGAAGGAGACAATTCATCACTTATTTCTGTCATGTATGTTTACTACATTAATCTGGCGTACAGTTCATTTTACATAAAATTGAGCACCACCAATGAGTATTTCAAATCTGTTTCGAAATTGTTAGGTGGCATTCATCATAAGCTGAAGGGCCAAATCCATGTGGGAGTTTGTGCCCGTTCTTTGGGCACTATTGAATTGCCGACATGATTTCATCTTGAACAGATCATCTTCCCCAAATTTCTTGCACGATATTTATAGAGTTAGAACTTCAATTCTTTTGTGGTCATCACTACAGTGTGTGGACATGCGGGCGATTATGGCCTTTAAGTCCAACCGGTTGGAAACGCTAGTGCAGTGTCTATTCAACCAGTTTGGCTGGCTAGCCACTCGTAGATTAGGTGGATGAGCTATGTAATCTCGGGTGCAACCGCTTGTGGTCATGTGTTTCCATTTATTTGTTTATTTTGGAGCACTCATGACTTGATTTGATGCTTAATAATATGACTGTGTGCATTGTGTGATGCAGAGGCCGGGGTACTTCCCTTTTCAAAAAATTCCTCTTGGCCATCTAGGAGATCTGACACCCGGCAAAGTCTGCAAGTGCCCTGTAGCATGATGGGCTTGACAGCCGACTCCCGTGACAGCCACCTATCCCATTAGACATGAATATTTTCATTATTTCCAACACACCAAACATGGCCCTTTTTTAGTAGCTTGTGTCATGATGAATGTTGTGCAAGGTTGTCGAAGCATTGCCTATAAAATGGTGTCCTCAAGTCTCCCTATCAGGTTTTCAACACCTGCACACAAAGACTATTACGCTTGGTTAAAAGTATCCATGTGTGCCGAGCAAGCAGTGTTTGGTTGAAAAACACTCTGAAATCTCTGAACCCCAACTCGCCTTTCATCTTGTGTGCCATGATGCTAGACCATGACTTCCAGTGAGTTTTCCTCTTCCTTCTGATGCACCCCTCCAAAAATTCCAAACCGTTCTTTTGAGATTACCACACACTAGCATGGGAAGTTTGAAGACCCCCATAATATAGGTTGGAATGCACTACTAGGGAAATGCTTATACACAGGAGCTTAGTAGTAGCGCTGGAAAATAGCCACCGCTGCTACTAGTTAGAAGTAGCGTTGTTCCAAGGAGGCGCTACTAGTAACTCTATAGCAGTAGCGCTAGAAAACAAAAGCACGCTAGTACTATGTGGGACCAGACGAGGCCACTGACGGTAGCTGTAGTAGCAGCGCTGTTCAGAATGCAGCGCTACTACTAAAAGTTTAGTAGTAGCACTTTATTTTATTGAGCCGCTACTGCTAATGGGCCCCACTTAATAGGAGCACTTTTTCTGGAAAGCATTACTACTAAGTCCCATACCAGTAGTGCTTTTTGGTAAGCAGCGCTACTGCTAGTTGCGGTTGGTGCCACCTTTTCACCCCTCCTCCTCCTCCTTCACTTTTCCCTCTCTCCCCCTCATTTCCCCTCTCCACTCTCCACCATTGTTGCTCTTATTCTCCCTTCCTCCTACCTCTCTTCTCTCCTCATTAATGTCCCCATCCACCATAACTCTCCTCCATAAATGGCCTCTCATCTCTCTCTTCCTCTCCTACCTCTCTTCTCTCCCCATTAACACCCCCTCCACCATAACTCCCTCTCCATTACTTAGCTAGAGTCATATCTCCTCCCCAACAACTAGATCTAGCTAGCTATTTAACCATCCAAACTTTCGGTCTGTATAGGTAGCAAAAGGCCTCATCATCGAACCGTGCTCTCTCGATCGGTCTCTCTCGGAATATATATATATATATATATATATATATATATATATATATATATATATATTAATCCCAGGATTAGAATAGTTATTTGGATCACGGAAGCCCCTATATAGGGCCCGATGGACCCCTCCCGAACTTCCCTGAACTGCCCGGCCCAACCACCCGATTCCCCGATCCCGAGCTGCCCCGACAGAATCCACCTGATCCCCCGATCCCGAGCCGACCCACACCCCTCCTCGCCGCTCCTCCCCTCAATCCCCGACCTTCTCCCCTCCTCGTCGCTGATCTTCACCAGATCCGCCGCCCCCCCTCCTTCCCCAGCTCCTGGCCGGCCGGATCCACCGCCTCCCCTCCTTCCCCAGCTCCTGGCCGGCCGGGTCCGCCGCCTCCCCTCCGTCTCCAGCTCCTGGCCGGCCACCGGCGCGGGCGAGCGAGCGACGGCGGACGCCGGCGCGAGGGAGCCTGCGTCGCCTGGACGTGGCGAAGCCGCCATGGACTGCAGGAAGCCGCATCCTCGTCCCATCGCCACTGCCTGAAGCCTTGGCAGACCAGATGACGGCCCCGATGCAAGCTACCGCGAGCGGCGCGACCAACGGAGCAACTCCTCCGCGGAGGCGCCATCTGCTGCGCCCTCAAATTCAGCGGCAACTGTACATGAACTTCCTCCCAATTTTGCCTTCTTCTTCAATATTGCCTTCTCTGACCTTCTTGCTTCGTGCAGATGAACTTCGTGCCCCCTGCAACACATGGATTGCCATGGAATTCCTCTCCTACGTCCACGATGAATTGTTCTCAAGGTGGCCTATCAGCTGCTAGAAAAAGGTTGGCTGAACTTCTAGCCAGGGTATGGTTGAACTTCTTCCTTCTTTCGGTTTGTTATTTGCTTATAGCCATGTGAAGTTCAGGTAGTGTGTGAGCCTCAGTCCAGGCTACAAAACAGCATTGTAAAATCTCCATGCTTACAGCCATGTGAAGCTCAGGTAGTGTGTGAGCCTCAGTCCAGGCTACAAAAGCTTTTTAAAAATCTGCCTGCATTCACATGTGGAAAAGCAATGTGAAGTTCAACTAGTAAGTGTGCTAGAGTTCAGGTTGGAATGTATCTAGTTCTGTGCAAAAAAAAGGAAAATAGAACATGCATGTGATATCACATGAAGGTCAGCTTGGTATGCACTAGCAGTCCAACCATTCAAACTCATGAAGATTCAGGTTTTTTAACTGTAGATAGTATTTCCCCTTTGCAAAACAAGAAGTTCAGGTTGTGGAGAGTGCTCAGTTCAGGTACATATAAGTAATCTAATATTGCAGAATTAAAAAACAGGATGTGAAGTTCATTCTGTGAAGGGTGCTCAGTTCAGGTACAAAGGCATTGGCAAATGCTCACTTCAGTGCATAGTGTGATGTCTCTCACCACTTTTATATGAGAAGTTCGGTCTGTGAATAATGCTAAGTTCAGTTATGAAGGTATATGCAGATATAACTTGTGTGCTAACACACATTTTTTTCCTTTTATATCAGCAAGACGAGAGACGCATGAAGAAGCTTAGAAGTTCCCAGTAGCAAGTACACAATGCAAAGCCTGTACGCGTTGCACCACCCTCTCAATGGGTCACACCTCAAACGCACCAACAGCATTACCAACCTGCTCCAGACAAAAAATGGACGACACTCGAAACACACGGATACTCCGGAGAAGCTGGGTCACAGCCCTATCCGCACAAGTTTGCGCCTCCACCTAATTGGGTGACGCCGGAAATCCCCCGTGGATTCTTTGTATCCACCAGCAGACTCCCAAGCACGCCGATGGAGGAGGGGGTTAGCTCAAGTTCTGTGTGTAACTCTGGAGGTTATCCTGGTGTGCCTCATCAATGCCAAAGCGAAGCAACTAAACCGGATCCCAGGACAAATCCAACAGCAACACACACACAGAGGAGAGTGATCTGCACACTACCACCGTTTGATCCTGCTGCTGATGCTACAAGTCAGAATTGTACAGGGCAAAAGGTAGATGGATTGCTTCACAGAACAAAAGAGCAAACCAAGACCAGGATCGCAATACCTCCACAACCACCTCAAGCAAAAAGGACGCAAACAAGAGAGAGGCCATCTTCAGCCCTCCTTCCTCCTCGTGATCCACTGCTACATCTTGCTATGATTACTCCTCCATGCCCCATCCTAGAGGGACAGCAGCCGACACCGGCGGAGTTGCGATCATACACGCACGTAAGTGAAACAAAAAATATTTATATACGCATCTTGTATTATCTGCAAATTTTCTGCTCCCTCCAGAATAACTAGTTCATAAACTGCATTTAAGGTGCTATTTGGATTTTTTTTCTTTCTTTTTCTGCAGACGCCAGATCTACCGGATTATCTAATACCAAGACTAAAGATGTGATTCAAAGATGTAGAGAAAGCAAGGGAATTTTATAACAGATACGCCAGACACACTGGTTTTGGAATCAGGAAGACGGGTGGAAATGACAACCACAAGTATTTTGTTTGCGCCTTCCAAGGGATACACACATCTTCAGTTTCAGAGGCCAGCAGGAAGCGAAACAAAACATCATAGAGGACGGGCTGCAATGCAAGAATGAGGGTGAAGGTGCAGGAGGATGGCACATGCATGGTAGTGGACATTGAGTACAATCATAATCACCAGCTCATGCAAACTGATGACATGCTGGTGTTTTTGCACTCACACAAGAATTATGACCCCACTATTTTGGAGTACGTAAAGCTCTTGCAGTACCATCAAGCACACAACAATCATGTCCATGCTATCTGAAAATGAAGATGGAAGCTACTTCCTAAGCATGACCGGACGAGACCTGCTAAACCAGTAAGTACTCAAACACCAACATACTACAATGTAAAAATAGCATCCTAGCTCACAATCCTTTGCTAGCAAAAAATAAACAAATGCATGTTTGCATGTGATTTGCAGGAAAGCCATGAATGCAAGGAAAGATGATTTGGATGATGTATTGAAACTTGTTTCATTCTTCAAAGACATGAAGATGATAAATGATGAGTTTTTATATGACATCCAAGTGGACAAGGACAAGTCAATTAAAAACATTTTCTGGTCCAATGCAAGTTGCCGAGGAGCCTATCAAGACTTTGGCGATTGCGTAACATTCGACACGACTTACAAGACCAACAGATTTCATATGCCCATGGGAGTGTTTGTTGGAACAAACCATCACTTGCAGTCAACGATATTTGCTGTTGCCCTGATAAGAGACGAAGATGCAAAGTCATTCAAGTGGATGTTCGATACATTTCTACGGTGCATGAACAACAAGCACCCAACTTGCATTCTAACAGGTGAGTTCAAATAAAAAAAACTCCTCAAGTTTCATCATCTTTTTAGTCTATGGGTCTGTATTGGGTATATTTGGTTTTATCTGAAAATAATATACAGCAAGCAGTTGAACCACTGTTAGCACATAAGTCCAACTAACAGTAGAAGAAAGCAAAATTACCTGTCACATGTTTAGAAAAAAACTGGTCATGAATGTGAAGTTCAAGTACAGGAATCATAGAAGTTTAAGGACAGAAAGATGTAAAAGAAAAAAACATGTAACATGTTTAGAAAAATATAGTTATTTATGTGAAGTTCAAGCACTGGTACCACAGAAGTTCAAGAACACTGCTGTGAGAAAAATTTGAGTGTGACACTACTAGGTAGTCCCACTGCTGCATGTGAAGTTCAAGCACTGGTACCACAGAAGTTCAAGAACACTAATGTAAGAAAAAATACATGTGCCATTTTTAGATAGTCATATTGTTGCATGTGAAGTTCAAGTACTTGTACAACATAAGTTCACCATCAGTACAAAAAAAGAATGAAGTTTCATTTTTTTTAATACATGCAGACCAATGCCCATCGATGGCGAATGCTATACCACAATCATTTCCAAACACCGTCCACAAGCTATGTCGTTGGCACATCTTGAAGAAGTATAGGGAATACCTCGCGTTGTTGTACAAAAAGTATAAAACATTCAAAGAGGAGTTCACAGCTATATTAAACTGGCCGCTGATGCCAACGGAGTTTGAAGATGCATGGGCTAAACTCGTGCACAAGTACAAACTGGAGAACGACCAGATGATGATGCAGCTCTGGAGTGATAGGAAGATGTGGATTTCAGCATATTACAAGAACATTTTCAGTGCTAGAATGACTTCCACACAATGAAGCGAGAGCATGAACCACGTGCTAAAGAAAGGGTTTGTCAAGGGGACCCAGAACCTACACAAGTTTGCTAGGCGGGTCAATGCTTGCATACAAACTCGGATGCAGAAGGAGAACGAGCAAACAATGACCAGCATGGTAAGATGACAAGTACAAAACACCCCCATCATGTTCTGTTTTACCTTCAACATGTGCACTTTGAATTTTTAAAAAATGAAACCCATGACTCTGCTTCGACTAATACCTCACTTTTTGACATGTGCAGACCAATCCTGTGACAAAAACAACTTACGGCTACGAGGAAGACATGTCCATCAAGTACACGAGAGCCGTGTACACCAAGATGAGGAATAGGATGAGAAAGGCAACACTATTCCGCGCGAAGCGTACAGCAGAGCCAACTAAGTACCTTGTGTACTACCACAACAAGCCTGGCCATGATGATGAAGAAAGATTTTCCTGGTCAAAGCATGAATTCCAGGTTGTAGCTGACCCAGAGAATGAAATATATGAGTGTGAATGCAAGCTCTGGACACACACAGGTGAGCGAAAAAACAACCTCATTAAATAGCTAGACTAGTAGTATCATATCAAAATTTATGAAACTCATTGTTGGCTCTCAAACTATGTATTATGCATTCATCACAAAAATGTAGGCATGTTCTGCCTTCACATCATGAACATACTTGACTACCTCAAGCCTGACAATTTTCCAAACAAGTATATCCTCAAACGGTACACAAAGACTACAAGATCACAACCAACTTTTGATACAAGGGACTACAACACAACCGCATCGGATGGCAGCTCAAGCCTATCGAAGCAAGACATCTTGCTGCAGCTGAATTTGATGGTTAACAAGAAAGCGATGAGACGTGACCAGCAATATGACAGAGCATACTATGTTCTCAAGAGGCTTGTGGAAGAGCTTGATGCAATACATTCAGAAAATCAAGCGGATGCTGACGAAAGGATGGCTGAAGAGGACGCTGAAAGCCTGAAATTGAAGATGACCTTCATTATTATGCAGCTGAAATGCTCAACACCGTCGCTGAAGCAAACCAATGCAAGCAGGATGATGGCCAATCAATGGAGCAGCGACAGCAAGAGACGATGAAATTGCCATTGTATTCTGAAACAAAGGGTAGAAATAAAATTACTGCAGCAAACAAGAGTGACAAGAGAGCTCAAATAAAGGCACCACCTGCAGGAAGAGTCGTCGTGCGCGATGAGAACAGAGTGCCACTTGGACACAGGAAATGCAGTGTGTGCAACCAGGTTGCGGGACACAACAAGCTGACCTGTCCAACACTCTTGGAAAGAAACAATGCTGAGGAGGTCTAGCAACCCAAAGTTCAGAAACAACAGACCAAGGTTATGGAAGAAAAGAAGGGACCACACCCACAAAAAGCAAGCAGCAGGCTTTGTAGCATATGCAAGAAGTATGAACCACATAATGCAAGAACATGCCCGAAGCGCGCAGATGCTGAAAAGACAAGCAAAATGCATGAGAAGAAACAGAAAACAAGACCTAGAGCCACCAACAAGAAGGCGGTGGAAGATGAAGAGGAAGACGAAGATGAAGACAACGTCAAAGAAGAGGAAGACGAAGAGGAAGAGGAATTGGAATGCGACGATGAAGAGGAAGAGGAAGACGACGATGAAGAGGAAGAGGTACATGTCAAGCAAAAACCTCTACCACCAAAGCCTAGGAGGAGCACAAGGCTGATGAACAATTAGAATAGGTCAATTAACACAATGCAAACTTATGCCATGTCAATGTGTAGAACATTATGTCATCATCCCCTGGTAACATACACTATGAAGTTCAAGTAATATTACTGCAGAAGTCCTGGTATGTTATGAGAGGAAGAGATGTGCTGGTGATGTATTGCATGAAAGCGCAAGCAGTGTTAAATTGAAAAACAGACACTGTGAAGTTCAAGTAATATTACTGCAGAAGTCCTGGTATGTTATGAGAGGAAGAGATGTGCTGGTGATGTATTGCATGAAAGCACAAGCAGTGTTAAATTGAAAAACATACACTGTGAAGTTCAAGTAATATTACTGCAGAAGTCCTGGTATGTTATGAGAGGAAGAGATGTGCTGGTGATGTATTGCATGAAAGCGCAAGCAGTGTTAAATTGAAAAACATACACTTTGAAGTTCAAGTAATATTACTGCAGAAGTCCTGGTATGTTATGAGAGGAAGAGATGTGCTGGTGATGTATTGCATGAAAGCGCAAGCAGTGTTAAATTGAAAAACATACACTGTGAAGTTCAAGTAATATTACTGCAGAAGTCCTGGTATGTTATGACAGGAAGTGCTCGTGTTGTATTCCATAAAAGATCAACCAGCAAATAATCATACAATTTGGAAGTTCATGTCAGCTTACAGAAGAAGTTCTGGAATGTAAAATCGATGTAGGAAAAGAATATGCTTAAAAAAATAAAGTTTCGCAACATAAACTAAGGTTAGCAAGCCTAGGACAACGCGTTCAAACGTGAAGTTCTCCTTGCATACGTGCAGAAGTTCATGTACAATGCCGACAAAGATAAAAGAAACGTCAACAATATCTCTGCACAAATTTACATATGAAATACATTACCACTTGAAAAAACACAAAAAAAACAAATGTACACAAAAGCATACATATTGGTTGGGTTGAAAATTACCAATGCATTAGACAACACAGAATATCCTCTCCATCTGAAACCAGCAGCCCAGCCACATTCTCAAAGCAGAAGTTCAAGTCTACAATCGTATGTTGGGGGCCCAAAAATAAACAACCCCAAAACAAATCAAGCAGTTCAACCAAAACTGAGGTAGAAGTTCAGGTACATCTGTTGGGGCAAAAACATTCAACGCATGGATACTGAAAAACGATGCAGCACATTGAAATTCACAAAAGCCAAACCATTCTTCACACCAAATGCATTTGTCCACAATATCATAAGTAATAGTGCTTCACATATACTAGATACACAAATCATTAAAAACATTCTTACACCCAAATCTTTACGGAATTGTTCCAATCATTATCAAACCTAAAAATCTGTATGAAATCAAATCTACAGTGAAACTAATGCTTCGAATTCACGGGCCAAAGGACTGGATCTCTTCAGGGAGCTTTGAACGCACGACTTCATTCTTCTCGCTAGAAACCAGAGTGTGCATGAACTCAGCCTTCCAGTCATCTGCAGCAGCCTGCAAACAAAAGAAAGGAGAAAATGATGGTTTAGTAACGCATATCTAAAACCACAGCAGGAGCGTCGCAGCAAAAACACACAAGAAAAATCAAAAGGATGATGAGACAAAAACAAAGACAGAACATACTTCCACATCACCAAAATCTTCGACAATCTCATCGCCGTCATAAGAAGAGCTGAACTTCACAGCAAAGAAACCACAATAATTATTCTTCTACTTCGGAACATCGATGAAAGTCGGCCTCTTTGCAATAGTCACCCAGTTAGGCTGCTTGCTCGCCTTGTATGCAGCCTTGCCGTACACCTCCTCGAGCAACCCAACAAATCTCTTCATCTGCCAGAAATAACAAAATTAGATGAAGTCAATAACATGTTAACCAAAAATAGTTAAGTTCAGGTACATAAAAAAGTGACACCCGCATAAGATCCACTAAAAGAAAAATAGCAAAAGTTCAACTTCTAAATGATAGTCAGTTCAAGCAGTATTACCAAAATAGAGACAACAACATATTTTGTAGACACAAGGCATAATAAACTTCATGTCAAACAAGAGAATGTGAAAGGAGGTTCAGGCTAAGAAACACTCACGATATTTTGGCAGTCCCCATGGAAACTCGATCGCGACGTTTGCATATTATCGTAAGAAAGTGAATCAAGGATATCAATGCTCCCACGATATCTATTCACCAGGTACACACTGTAGTGCGCCATTGTGCCAATTGGCTTGAATAGAATCAATAAAACGTGCCAAGAATGAAAGGACCGGTGAACACAAACTATAAAGCATATGTACTGAACAAACGGCATGAACAAAAACTTATTGAAAAACTCAGCAAAAGGATGCATGTGAAATTAAAAAAAAAGAAAGAGTTATGAAAAACTAACCAGCTTTCTGTTAAGAAGGTCTTCTTCCTTGCGAACAAACATTGGGAGGAGACCAGCAGATTTTTTGCATCAAACTTTGGAACTGTTGCGGAGAAGAAATCATACTCCAGGCAGTACTGTGCATTCACCAAAACACAATTAAAACACCTCCCAGATGCCACTACAACAAAACTAAGGCAAAAAAAAGGAGATAGGGGTGCAAAGAACTAAAACCTGTATGAAGTAGGGACTAAGTACAACCCTGTCAGGATTAGAGAATATCTCAGAGGTGTCCGGGTTATCCTTCCACAAATTTATGAGATAATCCATTATGTCTCCTTCCATCTGCTTCCCTTCATCGAAAAGCCTATAAAGGAAATTTCCTGTGAGGTCAATCACATTCCCAGGGATGGTAAACATGCAGTAGCTTGTCCTGCAGAATACAAAAGGATGGTAAAAAATATATTAGAAGTTCAGATACAACAACAAAACAAAAGTCAAGACACTATAACTCAAAAGGCAAGAGGAGACATAAAACAGAAGTTCATATACTAAAACAATGGCAGTTCAGACAATACAACAACAGAAGTTCAGACACTACAACTCCAAGGCATGGGAACGACAGATGAGGGTAACTCACCCAGAATACTTCTCCCGACCGTCTTTACTCAGCACATACTGTTTCAACTTCCGGGCCTCGGATAGATGAGGGTAACTATATTTTTTCAGGGGAGGGACAGGAGAACGCCACTTCAAAGGCAATCTTGATGCTCGCTTGGAGGTACTTATGTTCCCAGACTCAACTGCCGATTTCCTCCTGGTCATCACTGCATTCTTCCCACCTCTACCAGCAACAGTTCCAGCAGCATGTTTAACATTCTTCGGGTAAGCAATCTTCTCAAAATCATCAACGGACGAAATCACTACTGCTTCGGCTGCTTCGACTGCATCAGCCTTCCTGTAGCAAGGGGTTTTTGGAGTACCACGAATACCACCAGCCTGCTCCCCCAACTTGGAAGGAATGAGGGTCCGAGGTTTATCATCTTCTATCGGAGCTATACTCATCGGTTCCTCCCTAGGCTGGTATTCCTGTGACCCGAGGAATGAGTAGTGGTAATCGGTCAACTCCAACGGATCCACTGTCAAAGAAAAAAAAGAAGAGAAAACATCACCATTAAAATACAAACTGAAGTTCAGGAACATCACAATGTGCAGTCCAACTAATGAAGATGACATGGTTACTACTCAAGCTGACCTAAAAAAATTAGTTGTAGTAAAAAACTAAATTAAGTTCAGGCACAACCAGAGGCACAGTTCAAGATAAACCGATGAACTCGAAATCATTCAACTACAGCTAACAAAAACCATAGAAAGCCATCATCTCTCAAGTTCAATTAGAAAAAAAAACTCATGTCCATTTAAGCAATGGAAGGACAGAAATTACTGAAACCAAACACACAAGCAAAATTAAAAAAGATAGAAATGAAGTTCATGTACAAAGAAAATGCTCCTCTCCTTCCGAAACCAGCAGGACATCCAGATCTCAAGCAGAAGTCCAAGTTTGAGAGAAAAAATATGAAGTTCAGGTAGAATAAAAGATGAAGTGCAGGTAAGCAGTCCAACTTGCAAAATACTTACATGTGTAGTAGCCAAACAGAGATTGGAAGTCTGTCTCAAACAGGTTAGAAGAAGCCATTGAGTACAGCCATGTCTTCCTGATATCCCCGATATTCTCATGGGAATAATTTGCAAGAACCCCGTCATGATACGAATTAACATTCGTAAGCATGAAGAAACCGCAGTCGATACTGCCATCAAACAAAGTAAAAAAGAATAGTGTTAGAACAGAAAAAGAAAGCCAACAAATTAAACACGTCGCAGCTTAAGTACAACTACAGTTAAACAAATGTGATAAAGAGAAAAAGTGGAACTCATACTTGTTTTGCTGTTGGGGGACATCAATCCAATCCAGAGGGAAATTGTTGATGCTAACTAGACTGAAGGGTGTCTCCCTGTCGTTGATGGCATCCTTCCAAAGCCTCTTGATGTTGTCGGTCATCCGTCGAAACAGGCGTACCGCACATTCATCTTTTGGTCCATAGTAGGAATCGAGAAGCTGGAACCTTGAATTCTTCAGGTCAAGGAATACCGACACCCAATGACCGACACCACCCATGGAAGCAGGAACCACAGGCGGGTCAAAAGTAGGGAAAACAACCTGAAGCATCAAAAACACACGAATCATTAAAAAATGAGAATTAATATTAGAACAGTACAAAAGAAAAATAAAACAAATATTAACACAATGGACTGCAGTGCAAAACTAATACAGAGGCAAAGAACAAGATATTGCATACCGAATCATGTGCATCCATGCTATCTGGACCACTCGCCATGAAGTACTTCCTCACACGGGAATCAAATTGACCTCTGAAAATCTTGTCCTAAAATAATGCAGGCAACACCAACATATGAAAAAAATACAAAAACGAGACAAACAAGTTTAAACTAAAAAAATCGTAGGGAAAAAAGGGAAAAGAAATCATTGTATGGTTGACTTACACAAACCCAATACGGCAGGATGAGTTTGTCTGATCTCTGGTACTTCGCACGTAGACAGTAGAGTGCACACTCAGCCACATTAGACCGAAGCATTCCGCGAGGACCAAAAGATATTGCAACATCTTTAACAGAAGCTTCACACTCCTTGTTTTGGAACATAATCATTAATCTAAAACAAGCGAACAGAAAGTAAAAGAAGTTCAGCATCAGGAAACTTAGGAAGACAGTACAGTACAAAAGAGGCCAGAAGTTCAGCACCAGAGAAGTAAAAAACAAGAACTTCAGGTACATAGAGTTGGGAAGTTCAGGTAAGAAACCACAGGCAATTCACAGGGGGCACATGGATGATGTAAATATTGAGCAGCTGCACTCAACTCTTGGAACGATCAATCCTAAGCCTAGTTACACTGTAATAAAAGTCATCAACCTTCTTTCGGACGACAGCAAGGTCGCTATCTGCTCACCAAAAAAGAAAATAGCAATTAACAGCAACACTCAAAACACATAGATTCACGATAGTTTTCAATTAAGACCAACATTCAATCACAAACATTCAAAACATAAGCACATCTCAGCTGCTACATCAGAAAGGATAAAACCACAGCATCATAGACATCACAACACATGCATTACAAACATCCACCCACATAGAAAAACAGGTTCACTTAACATTCTTTACAACCCACACGGCAAACAACAAAACCAGAAGTTCAACTTAGACCACACAGGCAGTTCACAGGGGATATCATGGACTAAAAACCAAACAACAAAGAGGGGATGGGATGGGGAAAGAAGAGAGAAGCATGCTCCTCTCTTCATGGATCCTTGCCTAGACCAGTTGCAGCAATGGAATGATCAACCTCCTCTCCATAGCTATCGCTTTCAGTATCTTCATCGTCATCTTCAGTAGACGTTGCACCGTCGTCAGGAAGGACACCAGCAGTAGCTGTAGCAACCAGAGAATCTGAAACAAGAAAAACATTTGGTTCTGCCTGTGCAGCATCAACATCAATTGATGGCTCTGCTGCAGCAGACTTCTCCGGGCTTGCAGCAGTACTACCACCAGTTTGTACAGCATCAACATCAACTGATGGCTCTGCTGCAGGATACTTCTCCAAGCTTATAGCAGTACTACCACCAGTTTGTACAGCATCAACATCAACTGATGGCTCTGCTGCAGGATACTTCTCCAGGCTTGCAGCAGTACTACCACCAGTTTGTACAGCAGATTCAACATGATCTTTCTCCAAAATAATGTCTCCAGTTGTCTTGCCCTGCTCAGCATCAGAAACCTCAGCGCCAACGGACGACTGAGGTTCAGTCAGGACCACCCCGTCGGAGCAGCCGGTGCCTGAGACGGACATGTCTGTAGCCTTCTTTGGAGCAACACAAACATCATCATTCTGCTGCTCCAAAAATAAACAAAAAGTCATTACAAAGGGTTGACTGAACCTCATGCACAGGGGCAGCAAGTCCATCTCAGGGGCAACAAGACAAATGGACAAGAAAAAATGGTACCTTATTTTCACTTCCATGAACCTCATCAACTAATACATCACTAGAGGGGCAAGGATCATGCAGAGGGGCAGCTTCATGCACAGGATCATCTTCATGCACAGGTAAAACATCCTCCCTAACCCCAACACCATCATCAACAGCCTAGAAAAATAATCATGTACAAAACAGATACCTAATCAGGAAAAAGTTCACGTTACATAATCAGAGAAGGTCAGGTATCACAACTGGCACATAATGGAAGTCCAAATACAGTAAACAAAGTAGACCAGATATCAAACTACCATTAAGATGCAAAAGAAGACAAAAAGGGAAAGTCATCAAAAGTCATAGAAGTTCAAGTGCAGAAGCACTTGAAGTTCATGTCCTATAAACAGAGAAGGTCACCTAGGAAAATACTAGTACCAAAAAGAAAAAAGACTAGAAAATAATCATGTAGAAAACAAATACCTAATCATCAGAAGTTCATGTTACATAATCAGAGAAGGTCAGCTATCACAACTGACACATCATGGAAGTACAAATACAGTAAACATAGCAGATAACATACCAAACTACCATAAGATACAAAAAGGAACAAAAAGGGTCGGTCATCAAAGTCATAGAAGTTCAGGTGCTGAAGCACTTGAAGTTCAGGTCCTATAAACAGAGAAGGTCACCCTATAACTGCATAACAGTAATAACTCAAAGCTAACAATGAACACTAGTGCAAAATAAATATCAAAAGCCAACATAAAACAAACCTCTTCGGTATGCTCCACATGGCCTCCTTCACGACCCAATTGAACGGTATCCTGCCTCTGAATCTCACTCACAACAACACTCGCCTCATCTTCAAAAGGCTTGCATCGGGCGTCCTGCATTTCCTTGAATAGCACAAAACTAGCCCGGAGGTGGGAAGTGCTCTGACGAAGCTCGGCAAGATATTTAGCTTCAATCAACAAAAGCTCCTTCGAAGACTCAGCATCAAAACCGTGGTCGGGAGGAAGAATACCATCCACGCGACTAAGGCGCTCAACCGTTGTCGGAACACGAGCCATCTCTCCACAAACAGTTTCTAGAAGTCCATCAATCCTAGAAAGGGAAATATTCGCAGCATCGAACAAACTCTCGGAAGAAATGCCACCTGCAGCACTCACACGGGCAGAAGAACCTCCTGGATCTACAGGGGGGCACCAGTGTTAACATCCCGCGAGAATTCAATTCTCGGAGAACTTCCACTACCTAGGACGGCGGCACGAGGCATAGTAAGAATAGGGCGTTCGATGACCCTAAATAACACAACCTTAGCCTGTGTCTTCCACTGCATATATGAAAACAAAAATCAACACGTCACAGAACAAATGAAAGAACATGGAAGTAGAAATATAGAAGACAGTAGCAGAAGTTCAAGTTAGTACCACAAGCTGATACTGAAAAAAAAGACAATGACAAGGAAAAAAAGGCAGAACAATTAGATACATAAACTACACCAAAAATTCCAATAATGCCTACACATGTAGTACATTTCAGAAGTCCAACTATGTCTACATGGTCAGTACAACAACGTATGACCAGAAGTTAACATGCTTTCAAAAATGTTAGAAATTTACATAGCAGAAGTTCAACCATGCATGTGCAACAACAAAGTTTAGCTTATTTCATATGAATATATCCAGAAGTTCACAGATGTACACAAAGGCAGTAATACCATATAAGCCAAGCAGTTCAGCTAATTTACCCTCGTCTATATGAACCAGAAGGTCATCTATGTACATAGCAGAAGTTCAACCATGCACACAAAAGACAGTACTAACTACACAGAAAAGAAGAAACACTCACAGGTAGTCTCCCAAACACCCAGTTGGCTGGGTCGTCATCACCTTTCCTGACCAAGTCAGCCGCAGCGAGCTCAAGAAGCTTGGCCTGATCCATGTGATTGATGCGAGGCGTCCTCAAGTCAACATTAGGCATCTTGCCAATGATAAGGCAGTCCAGGTACATAAGAAGCGGCGCGATGGCACAGCCTGTGACAGCTTTTCCCCTGCTAGTACCTTGCTGATACCTAATAACAGCACTACGAAGGCCATCAACAACCAACTAGTAGTAGTCCATATCTGCCATATCCTCAAACACAAGATTCTCAACCATTGTTGCCTCCCTGGACACTCGTGTAGACGTTCCAGGGATAACCACCTTCATGAAAACAATCAGGTAAAACACCTGCAGAGCAAGATCATCCTTCGTCTCATCCTTCACAAGATCTGCGAGGATATTCCGCAGATCCTTTGTCTTGATGTCGTCACTCCTAGCGTACCCAAGCTTGCCCTTCAACCTCATAATAGCGTCATCAAACCCATCACTCGAAGGCCTAGGAGGGGTACGATTACCTTGAGGGAATCCAAACAGATGGTGAATAGCATCACTTGTAATACGCAGAACCTTTTTCGCCTCACCCATGTCCAGAACCATGGTTGCAGGGTCAATCCTCATGTAGATGTTGCCCATCAAAGGACGAGAAATGTTGGAATCAACCTTCAGGTCAAACACATAACCAAAACCAGCCTCGATAACCCTCATCTTGTGCCTAGGCTGTAGCATTTTCGCACACGTCTTCACCTCTCCTAGTGAGTAGCGAACTGTCTTGTTAAACCGTTTCGCCTCACCTCCTCCTTGGCCACCTTCTTCGGGCACTTTGCATCCTCTCTTCCTCCTCTCAGGCCGCTCCACAAGCTAATATTGGAAAAAATGAGATACACAATGTGATACGCAAGCTACACCAAAATTCCACTAGTGCCTACAAAATTACACACTCAGTACATTTCAGGTGTCCACCTATGTCTAAATAGGCAGTACAGCCATGTATGACCAGAAGTTAACATGCTAACAAAATGTTGGAAATTTACATAGCAGAAGTTCAACCATGTACAACAAGGCAGTGATCAAACATGTATCTCAGAAGTCCACCTATGTCTAAATAGGCAGTACAGCCATGTATGACCACAAGTTAACATGCTAACAAAATGTTGGAAATTTACATAGCAGAAGTTCAACCTTGTACTACAAGGTAGTAATCAAACATGTATCTCAGAAGTCCAACTATGTCTACATAGGCAGTACAACCATGTATGAACACTAGTTAACATGCTTTAAAAAATGTTGGAAATTTAAAAAGCAGAAGTTCAACCATATACACTAAGGCAGTAATCAAACATGTATACCAACAAGTTAAGCTAATTTATTCATGTATATACCCAAAAGTTCAACTATGTACACAAACGCAGTAATACTGTAAAAGCGAAAGCACATCGGCTAATTTATTCGTCTATACGGAGATGGAGCAGAAGGTCAGCTATGTACGCCAAGGCGGTGCTAAAAACAATAAAACTACAACAATAACGACAAATGCTCTAAAAAATAGTAAACATGAGACATTCATACCTGAGTAGCGGCAGCGTCATCATCGACGTCGTCCTCATCATCAGCATTGAAATCAGCATCATCCTTGTCTTCTGGATTAACACGAGAACGCTTCTTCGCACCCTTGTTGACCTTTGCAGGTGGAACCTTGCGCTTCACGCTGCATTTCTTCCCCTTAACAGATGCACCAGCACCAAGCGGAGAAGGTGTAGGCATGGTAGTGGAAAGCACGCGAGGACTCCGGCGTGGCGTACCACCAAGGCCTAACCCTTCATCTTCAACAACTTCTACAGGCCTTGAAACACGTGGGCTCTTCCGAGGAGTAACAACACCAACTACTAGCTTCCTCGCAGCAGTCTTCTTGATTTTCTTTTTAACAGGGACAACAGTGCCATCACTATCACATGGCACGTCTTCCTCAACAGTGAGCTCAGACGCACGAACAGATCCAGGAACATCAGAACCTTTCTCAAGGCGGGTCGCCCTCTTCTTGTCAAAATCTTCTTGCTTCTTCCTCTTACGTTGGTCCTCCAGGAGAAGCTGAAGAGGCACATCCTTGGGTTGCGTGACAGGTTCAGTGCCATCAACAGACCGTGACTGACGGAGCCTTTGACTGACGGAGCCTCCTCCTCAGCAGCAGCAGGGGTTTCTAATAAACCCAAATCAGATAAAACATCGTTGATGGTGTTCAAAGCTTCCTCCTTTGTGGACACATCTGCAAAAGAACACAAAAAATTGAAGCACAAAATAAAAAAAAGTCAGGAACAAAAACAAAAACAAACAACATGAACAAACTAAAAAAACATGGCTCAAAACTTTAAAATGAAAAGAAAAGGCGTTTCACATACTAGGTGAAGCAAGAGCCGCAGAAGCAAGATCCTCAAGGCTTGAAAAATTCTCAAGGCTCGAAGCAACCTCGGCAATCACAGTCAAAGGGATAATGGGTGATTTAGCCGCATCAGATATTGGAGCATCAGTATTAACCTCTGAAGCTCCATCTTGATCGCAGGCATTTTTTTCAGAACTATTCAACTCATCACCAACTACAAAAAATGCAAGTAAAAAGGCAGCTGAGTTCTAATCTGCAATCCTACACCAAAAGGACTTCTACTTTTACAACAATGTCCAATACCCAGAAGTTCAATAATACCTAACAAAGCAGTAAACACAAAAAACAAACTAAAAAATCTACAAACTAAACATAAAAACAATCTACACCAGAGGTGCTACTACATACATCATGAATGTCCAGAAGTTCAACGATACATAACAAAGTAGTAAAACAAAATGTGCATAACAGAAGATCAACCAAATTAAACTACGTGACCCAAGCAAATAGCACATAAAAAAGACGTAGCATGACCATGAATAGTATTTCACAGGCAAACTAAATATCAATGCCATAAAGATGATAACAACAAAACAAAAAACAAAGATATACACTTTAAACATGAAATGGCACACACATAAACTATGTGTAACAATGCATACACACAAAACTTGTTAGAAGTTCACACTACTAAGATTGGCAGTCCAACATAAATACCAAGTGAAGATATGGGCAGACACATATAACAAAACTACTATTTAAAAAAAGATACAACTACATTAAGATACCCGGAGATGATTCTGAAGCCATGGCAACACAACCGCCTCGATGAATGCCCAAACACTATAACAACCTGTAAACACAGAAGATTAATTCCATATAGTTAGCAATTACAAAAACATACAACAAAATGCAAAAAAGGAAACTGAATCAAACACTAGAACCAACTACAAACAACTAGAACCAACAAGTATGAAATAGATGACAGTAGCACATATAGGCAAGCACAACAAAAAACGTATCCAGAAACTAACTACAATGTCCCAAACATAATCTAGACCTCCAAATCCACAGCACTAATGCCATTAGATACAACAGATCTAGCATTAACAATCACACCACAACCTCTCTGACATGCACCTGACTGCTAAAATCAACAAAGGGGAAATGAAAATCCACACACAAGCATATCACAAACAAATCTGGCCGCGGGGGAATGCATTCCAACCACCACACGCCCAAGAACCCTACCTAATGTCCCACCAAACCATCAGAAAAAGGGGGTAGGAGGCGGACGCGAGAGCAAACAGAGCAAACAGGGTAGGCCTCCACAGATCTGGCGAAAGTGAATACAAGCATTAGGGGGAAGGGGGCGGGGCGCAGCATTTGTACCTCTCCAAGCACGAATCCGTGGCGGTTCTTCACTCCCCACAACACCACGCGCAAGCAGTTGCCGCCCTCGCTTCAGAGCACAGGAGAGCGGGCTGGGCGAGGGAGAGCGTGGGGCGTGGGAGTAATAGGAGCGGGGGAGTGCGCCGGTTACTCCACTCGCGAGCGCACGGGACAGGGGCGGAGAAATCATGGGGAGTAGCAGTTGAAGGAGGCAGCGGAGCGTCGGAGAGGGAAGAGAGAGCGAGCGACAGAGGGAGAGGAAATTTCTGACAGGTGGTGGCGAGGGAGATGGACCGTTAATGCGTATCTGTCATGGGACTTGCAGCTACACCAAATTTACAGTTTTACCCCCCAAAAGCTAAAATAGTAAATACATGTGTAGATAAAATAAATGCACCATTTTAATGCATCTATTATGATGAGATAAGATCACAAAAACACCAAAGCTGATATCCTCAAAACCAAAAAATAGATGGCAAAATACACTACTAAAGGAAGAAACATACATACATAAATATGCCCCTAAAAACAAGAGAAAAGAAGTTCAAAAAATAAAGAACAGAAGTTCAAGTACTCTAATAAAAGAAGTAAAGCAATAAGAATAAATAAACCACAAAGAAACAAAAAGAAGAAGTTCAAGTGCAAAAACAGATGAAGTTCATATATAACCCTAAAAACCCTAAGATAGATAGTGGGGTCATGGATGTGACGGACTTGCCTCCGCATGCGACGACGCGGCACGCCACGTCGTCGCCTGCTCCGGCTCGTTCCTGTCTCGGCCTCGCGGGGGGAGGGGAGGGGGGGTCCCTCCCCCCTCCCCCCTGATCGGCCTCACGCTAACGCATTGCTGCGCGCTAGGATTTGACAGGACGTAATGCGGTTATTCTGTTTCCACCCCCCACCGCACGCACCCTAAACCCTAAAAACCCTAAGATAGATAGTGGGGTCACGGATGTGACGGACTCGCCTCCGTATGCGACGACGCGGCACGCCGCGTCGTCGCCTGCTCCGGCTCGTTCCTGTCTCGGCCTCGCAGGGGGAGGGGAGGGGGTCCCGACCCCCCCCCCCTCCCCCCTGCTCGGCCTCGCGCTACCGCATTGTTGCGCGCTAGGATTTGACAGGACGCAATGCGGTTATTCTGTTTCCACCCCCCACCACACGCACCCTAAACCCTAAAAGCCCTAAGATAGATAGTGGGGTCACGGATGGGACGGACTCGCCTCCACATGCGATGATGCGGCACGCCGCGTCGTCGCCTGCTCCGGCTCGTTCCTGTCTCGGCCTCGCAAGGGGAGGGGAGGGGGTCCCTCCCCCCCCCTCCCCCCCTACTCGGCCTCGCGCTACCGCATTGATGCGCACTAGGATTTGACAGGACGCAATGCGGTTATTCTGTTTCCACCCCCCACCGCACACACCCTAAACCCTAAAAACCCTAAGATAGATAGTGGGGTCACGGATGTACCGGACTCGCCTCTGCATGCGATGATGCGGCACGCCGTGTCGTCGTCTGCTCCGGCTCATTCCTGTCTCGGCCTCGGAGGGGGAGGGGAGGGGGTCCCGACCCCCCCTCCCCTCCTGCTCGGCCTCGCGCTACCGCATTTGTCAATAGGCCCAATGCCTATTTCAATGTCTACAACTATTTAAATCTTAAAATAACAAAACATAATTATATTTTAAAAGAAGTTCAAATAGAAAAGATAGAGAAGTTCGGGTTTTTGTCAAAACCTCAAAATTAACATTATAAAAGTGATTAGCATACAGAAGTTCAGGATAGTTATTCACTAAAGGCCAACAACTACTATAAGTACGAAAATATACTAGAAAAAATAAGAAATATACGCATATCCGTACGAAAATTACACGGTTGCTCATGGGACTATCAAAAAAATCCAAAGCAATGCAAAAGTACGAAAAATAACATAAAAACAGAAAGGAATACAGAGGGGCTTGCTCAATTACATTGCAAAAGAAGGAAAAACAGAAGTTCGGGTATGAATAGTACAGAAGTCCAGCTTGTACAACGACCCTTAGATGATCTACAAAAAAGGTGCATGCATACTTGGACTAATCCCATGATTGCCACGAGACAAACTCTAAAAATAACATCTCAGGAACTAAAATTATAAAAAAAAGAAAAATATATATAGCACGATGCACCTTCACCTTGCGAAATATGGAATGCAATGTGGAAAACCGGAAGTTCAACCATTAATTAGAATGAAGTCCAGCATCTACTGAAGTCCAGCTCCACGCTTACACACTAGCTACAACCAAAAATTGCAGAAGAAATCTAGTAACGGATTCTGATACAAAGGACTTGCTGCATTATATTGCAACGAAAGAAAAGAAGAAGTTCAGGTATGAAAACGCAGAAGTCCAGCACAGAAACCCGGACAAACCCAACATGATCCACCTGATCCTCCCCCAATCCCGATCCGAGCCGGCCCAGCCCCGACAGGATCTAACGAAGGAAAAGAAGAAGTTCGGGTATGAAAATGCAGAAGTCCAGCTTGTACAACGACCATTATAAGATCTAGAAATAATGAACAAACAAATTCGTCCGAAGCATAAAATCATCTACACAAGATTGCAACACGTCCGCACCCCCCTTGGAAATGATCTGGCAACTACCTTTCGACAACTGGAATGACCAGAGGGAAAATTTCAAAACCGCTAAAATAACATCAGAAAACCCGCGGGAGTGCGAACATCAAATTGCTAGAAATCAAACCGTAAGGACCCTCCCGATTAAAAATTACGGATTAGTAAGCCTCGAATTTCACTAAAGTACGCAAATCAGGAAGCAAACTATAAAGAAAAACTAGAAATCAATAGAAATGCAGGTTGCATCTTGGGCGGATGAAGAACACGGGCGATTTCAAATTTGTTTGAAATAACAAAGAATTTGTTCTCCAAACTCGTACCAAAACCTAATCCGCATCGTTCCAGAACATCGACAACATCCAAAACATGCATTAAACTTGTAACAGACAGAAGTTCATCACGACCCCGAGAGCAAATCCGCCAACGTGCTAGAATCTGAATCAAAACAAGCATTTAGACTCTAAAAAACGTGTCCACATTACACTTACATCTCAAACAACACGAATGATCAGAAAAACTCGCAGGGGAAGCCACGGTTGCGAAGATAGCCCGAAGATCAGGTTAGTACAGAGAGAAGTTCAGGCGCGTTACTCGGGAAGGACAGGTTGTGATCAGAATATTATTCTGATCCCGTGATCAGAATAGTGTTTATGTATGTATATATATATATATATGTGTGTGTGTGTGTGTGTGTGTGTGTGTGTGTGTGTGTGTGTGTGTGTGTGTGTGTGTGTGTGTGAGTAAAAAGTTGTTCATTTCAAGAATGGGAATATGCGTGTGAATGAGAATATGTGTGTTTGGGATATGGAGAGATTTGTGCCAGTGACATGCCCCCGAGTTGCTGATGTTTTGTCGAAATGTCGATTTATTTCCGTTTTGGTGAATTCGAGCAAACTCGATATGTCCTATTTTTAAGCAAGGTCATGCCAAAAATTTATATGACTTTGAAGCATGCATGCATTTTGTTTATAACCCTTTTGCTTGTTATACCATGCAGTCGGTCATGAAGGTGAGTGGATGGATCATGGAGCGATACATGCAATCCACGGTGATGGACATGTATGCAAATAATTGGACTAGGATTAGATGTTCGTGTGCAAGATGCAAAGAAGGAGTCCTTTTGGACCCTTTTGATCGTGGCACTTTAAAGGCGCACCTGCTGATGAATGGTTTCATGGATGGCTATACTCGGTGGATAAGTGAAGAAGAAGATGATGATGAGGATGTCCACATGGCAGGGAATAACGACATGGCGGCGGGGTAGACGAAGACCGATCGACACGAAGACGATGGTGGCGGACATGGCGCCGGGGAAGAGTCTGGAAATGACGGCGGCGGAGAAGATTCCGGACACGGTGAAGAAGAGTCCGGACATGGCAGAGAAGAGGCGGCGGTCACGCTGTGGTCTTCCATGCTACTAAGTGCATTTGTGCAGGACCCTCATGTTCGAGACCTCCTTCGCAAGAGTACGACTAGCGAGAGAGCTGCTTCTAGAGAGGAGGCCAAGCTGGCGCAACTTGAAGTAGACTCGAAGACTCAATTGTATGATGGTTGCGATCTCGATGTGACCCGCTTGAGTTTCATGCTCGAACTTCTAAAGACGAAGGCCAAAAACAAATGGACAGACAAAAGCCTCGATGAGCATTTGAAGTATCTACATAATAAAGTTCTTCCCTTGGGGAACCTGTGTCCTACTAGTGTGGAGGAGGCCAAGAAAATCGTTTGCCCTTTTGATTCGCCGCACATTAGGTACCACGCATGCATCAACGATTGCATCATTTATCGGGGGGCACGCAGAAAAAACTAGTAGTCCAGTGTGCAATGCTTCTCGATACAAGAAGGCAGGAAAGAAAGGCCGTCCAAAAGTTGTATGGTACTTTCCGATCACTCCCCGTCTGCAGCGGTATTTCGTGGATCCTAAGGAAGCAAAGCTCATGCGCTGGCACACGGAGAGGAAGGAGCCCGATGATAGAGAGGATCCAAAGCTGAGACACCTCGTAGATGGTAGCCAGTGGAGAGCATTCAACGCCTATATGGATTTCCTGCATAAGATCCAAGGAACATCGTGCTTGGTGCGAGTACCGATGGCATGAATTTGTTTGGAAACCAGAACACAAACCACGGCACATTGTCGCTATACAAAAGTATGGGCTTTTCTGTACCCCTTACTTGTGCACGGGCAGTCATAGCCACACCTGCGGCAGGGCATGGCAGGGCAGAAGAAGGCAAAACACAGGACTACCAAGACAGGCACTCAAGACAGTGAACAAAGAGCAGAAGACAGACTGGGCCTCCCCCGGCGACAACCTTGTCGGGGCGACCTATGAATACTGGCAAGGCCATCACCCTTGAGGCTGAGAGCTTTGGCACCATCGATAGCATCAAGGCCAAGACTTGGGGGACGCATGCATAGTAGCATGCAGATCTTTGTGAAGATTGATAGTCTGCAGGCCCATGTGGGACCAGAGGATGAAGCCCCCCAGCAAGGCCCATGCGGGGATGACCGCGAGGCCCCCGGAAAGCCTTACCAGGAATGATTGCGGGGCCACAGTCAGGCACGCGCACGACAAGTCTTCGCCATCTCACCACCACTCTAGCACAACGACCAGTTTGCTAACTAAGCAGGCGCCTTTGTGGCGGCATACAGATCTTCGTGGAGGCTCTACCACCGCACCAACACAGCAGCTAGCTAGCCAGCGTGGCACTGCATGCCTCATCAGCCTGGACGCGTGTCAAGCCAAGGAGGGGTGGTGACGGACGGGATGGCTTCTGTTGCCTTCCTCGATAAAGTAAGAGGACATGTAGGCAATGCATTAAATGCGTTTATCCTACGATGTCAACGATAAGCTCATACACTGTAGCTTGCTTTCCACCTCCTGTGTGCCACTGTGGCAACCCCTTTGACATATAAAAGGAGGCCCGAGGCGTACTGAGAGAGGATTCAGACTTTTTGAACTGGGCATGCATCATAGCTAGTTCAAGAGCTCAAGAACACAGAATATACACACAAGCAGGACTAGGGTTTTACGCACCAGTGCGGCCCGAACCTGGGTAAAAATCCCTCACGCTAATAACTAGACCTGCTCTTCGTGCAGCTCTCTCCCTGCCAACCGTAGAATGGATCCCCGTGATACCATAGATGTTCGTTTTCCCGACATCTTTGGCGCCTCAGGTAGGGGGAAGAAGTTGTGAGAACTGGTCTAGTAGTTGGTGTAGTAGTTTCTTCATCGCCATGGCTTCGAAGAAGATGATCGCAGTGGTCGGTTCGTCTGGAGCCTCCCCACCTGTGCCAGCACGGACGGGCGACGTGGCAAACGCTGGTGGCGGAGGAGATCAAGATCATCCATGCCACCCTGATACGAGAAGCCAGGCGAGCGGAATCGTTTGCAGTCGCAACGGCAACCCGCGTGGCAACAAAAAGCTAAGTCACGCTAAAACCTTGAGTGGTATTCCTTTTTGTAAGGCTATTTTCCTTGAAGCGTCTTAGTTATTGTATGGAAAACCTGCACGCGAAGGAACCCTGCCACTATTGGCAACGCCCTTGTTGTGTTTCGAGTCTGCTCAATAGCTCAAGTGGCTGCGCCAAGAACGGCAAGGTGGCTTGCCTGGCAGCGACACCCCCAAGCAGGCTGCTAAGGATCTGTTCCTCAAAGCGCCCACGGCAAGGGGTAACACGCCGGCAAGCCTGTCCAACTAAGTGTAGGGTGTGGTACATACAAAAAGAGATCAAACAGGAAAGTAACATGCATTCAGTTCAAAACACAGCAAAGTTATGTTACATCAGTGATTGCCTCCATTCTAACTTAAGATAAAATTGTCTTGGGTACAAACTCGCAGCGGCAACAAGAAATGGAGCAGTTAATCCCAGCGCTGGCCCTCCAGCCTCTTGACTCTGCCGACGCAGCTGATGATGGGCTTGATGTGCTCCTCGAGTGCCTGGAGGTCCGCATCCTCCGACAAGCTCTCAAGCGCATTGGCGAAGTCAACGATGGGGTTCCAGTATGCCACCTTGGTGAGCACCTTGGTCAAGGCGCCTCGGCAAAGCTTCCGGGCCTCCTTGGCCAGATAAGTTGCCTTGTTGGAGTGGAGCAGCTTCAGGGCATTGAGGACACGCTCAAAGAATAGGGTCAGCCTGGCACTATCGGTCACATTCACTTCATGGGAGAACCTGAATCTTGGCATGCCCATGACAGACAGCTGCGTGGTGAGCCTCTCTGCAACATCCACAAGGCGGCTGGTCTAGAGCTTCGTGTCGACAACAAGTTCATTGTGGGAGGCTGCGGCATTCTACAGTAGTTGCCTCTCGTCCGCGAGGTCCTTGATCAGGGTCTTTTCGCAGGCCTTGGTCTTCGAGAGCGTCCTCTCCAAAGTCTCCAGCTTCAGCTTCAGATCGGCAATGGAGTTGTTGGCATCAGAGAGCAGCTTGGTCTTATCGGAGATGGTGACCTGCAGATCTGACATGATGTAGACAGTCTTGTCCCTGTTGTCCTTCAGCGTCGCGATCTCCTTCTTCACCTCCTCCAGCTCCAGCTCCAGCTTCTCCACCTTGTCGGCTAGCTCAACCTTGGCGGCCTCTGCGGCCTCAGCCCCATCGACGGCCTCCTTCAGCTTGCCAGCATGGTCCAGGGTTAGAGCATCAAGTGCTTCTTTATGCTCCTGCTTTAGCTCCTGGGTCCGTTGCGCGACAAGCTTTTCAACCTCTTCGTCCTTGGCACGAAGCTTGGCAGCAAGCACCGCTTTGCAGGCAACCAAGTCCTCTTCTTGGGCGTCAAGCAGGATGCGGCTCTGCATCTGATTAGATTCGTCCTTGGTGGCCTTTGCCTTCGCCACCTCTTGGTCCTTGTCAAAGTCAGCCTGCTTCAGGAGGAGCTCTCGCTGATGCTCGTCCAGTTGGTCCTTGGTGGCCTTTAGACCCTGCCGGGCCTCGGCGAACCATACTTGCATTTGAGCGATGCGCTCCTGAAAGTCTACCTTTGCCTTGTCCACGGCAGCCATCCTAGAGTCCACCTTGTCCTAGCGGTCGCGGTAGAGCACCTGGAGCTTCCAGGAGTTGGAACTCATGGCCTGGGGGAGCTGATCTTCCTTGGTGCTGCTGCTGGTGGTGCTCGGTTCATCAACAACCTGGAGCCTGACAGTGGTGAGGACCTCATAGTCAAACACTTCCCCTTCGGTTGGCACTTCGGTGCTTGCCGTCCCTGGGAGGCTGACGAACAGATCGTTTCCCACCTTCAGATTCCTGCTCGGGGAAGGGGCTAAGGAGGAAGAGGTTTGGTCATCGGCCACCTCCTCCCCGGTAGGCTCCTTGGCGTCCTTCCCAGTGGCGGCCTTGTCGGCCTTCCCGGCAGGCCCCTTGGCAGCCTCCTAGGCAACAGCCTTGCCAGTCTCCTCGGCAGGCCCCTTGGCGGCCTCCTCGGCAGCGGCCTCCTCGGCCTCCTCGGTGGATCCCTTGGCGGCCTCCTCGTCGGCAACTTTGGTGGCCTCGGCCTCGGCATCCTTGGCGGTCTCCTTGATGACAGCATCGACGTCTGCCTGGTCCGTTAAGGGAGGATCTAGAGACCGAAAAGGAGAGCAAGGCAGAGCCAAAACAAAAGTTCAAGACGAAGAAAAGAAAGAAAATCATGGCAAAGATGGCAAGAGGCGAGAGGCAAACAACTTACCTGTGACGAGTGGAGAGGAAGCATCTCCCTCCCTAGCAACATCCATTGCCGGGACGGAGTCGCCAGCACCTATGCCCACCACCTCTTCCTCCATGTGCGTGGGCTCATCAGTGGATGCCCTTGCCGGGGACACCCCTCTGATTGGCGTGGTTGACGGGGGTGGCATGTTAGGGGTGGCCCTCAGTGGCTCCTCCTGCTGCTGCTCTCCTCCTGTGAACCTGGCAAGGTCAACACTAATGATACACACTCCAATGCCTGCCAGCAAGAACTGAGTAATAGACTTACACTGGGGGCTGGAGTGGGGGCTGCGCTGGGGGCTGGTCTCCGGGCTGATGAAGATCACCCTGGTGCACATGAAGTGCTTGCCGGGGGCTCGTCGCCCGTCGGGGCCCTGGCTCTCTTTGCCACCGTCTGAGCCAGCGTCTCTGTATCCCTACGAAGACAAGATTAATTCAAGACAAGATAATCCAGATAAAGAATCAGAGAATGGATGGGGAGGCAAAGTGCTTACTCATCCTCCTCTTATGTCCTCCTCTTCCTCTTCGGGCTGAAAGTCCCAAGGTCGAATTCGGCCACTGGGACGGTGTCCGTAAGGGGAGGAGGAGGAGATGGAGTCCTAGACCGCTTGGTCGAGGAGGAGGCGGAAGCTGTGTCTTTCTTTGTCGTCACGGCCGTGGCCTTCTTTGCCGTCGTAGCTTCCTTCTCTTCCGTTGTGGCCACGTGCCTCGCCTGGCACATGGGTTGTGCCTGGGCCCCTTGTCACTGCGTGGCCTTGCCGAGCCGGACTGGCTCGCTGGAGCCGATCCTCCATAGGACCCGTTTCTTCTTTGGGGACGACGGCTCATCCACGTCGGATCCCTCCTTGATTGACTCCTTGGCCGCCTCCTCGGCTGTCTCCTCGGCCTCCTCGGTCGTTTCTTCGATAGGGGGAGCCCTAGCACCGGTGTCACTGGCCCCCGCTGGCAGACTCTGCCCATTCGACGAATTTCTTCTCCTCTTCGGCCTCCTCGACCTCGTCCTCCATGGAGCCAAGGCTGTCGGCCTCCTCGACAAGTGTCGCCTCCTCCACCCTGGTGGCGGTGTACTCCATCTCTTCCTCAGTGGTGGGGCGGATGAGCTGCGGCTCGTCACGGATGTACCCCTCTGACAAATTGTCGAAGAACTTCTGCACTATCTCTACTTTTGGCTCGACCCAGGTCGACTCGAGGACGTGTGTGTTGAAAGTCGGCATCATGGCGATGATGGCGGTCAGGCAAGAGTTATTGCTCAATGGGACCAACCCCGCTGGCAACTTGAATGGCTTGTCCACCTTGGCGTTCTTGGCGGTCTTGGCGGCCTTGCCGGACTTCTCGGCCTCGCCGGTCTTGTCAACTTTGAGCTGAAAGAGCCGCTGGCAGAGATGCGCATGCTGAATCACCATGAAGTTGTAATTCAGGCTGGAGCGAAGCCTCATGATGTCGGTTGCATTCTTGTAGTCCCAGGCCGGCCTCCCCTTGTTGTGTAGAGGAGTGATGCGACAGCGGATGAAATCGGCCCCGATCATCTCGAGCGTGAGCCCGGGTGAAGTGAGGTGATGCATCCTGGTGGTGGCGATCATGAGCTTCCCGTCATTGGTGTCGAGCTCACCCTAGTCGTTGCTGTCGGTGTCAAAACCGGCGGATCTCGGGTAGGGGGTCCCAATCTGTGCGTCTAAGGCTAATGGTAACAGGAGGCAAGGGACACAATGTTTACCCAGGTTCAGGACCTCTCGATGGAGGTAAAACCCTACTTCCTGCTTGATTGATATTGATGATATGGGTGTTACAAGAGTTGATCTACCACGAGATCGTAGAGGCTAAACCCTAGAAGCAAGCCTATGATGATTATGATTCTGTCCCTAAGGACTAAACTCTTCGGTTTATATAGACACCGGAGAAGGCTAGTGTTTACATGGAGTCGGTTACAAAGAAGGAAATATAATATCCAGATCGCCAAGCTTGTCTTCCATGCAAAGGAGAGTCCCATCCAGACACGGGATGAAGTCTTGAGTCTTGTATCTTCACGGTCCAACAGTCCGGCCAAAGTATATAGTTCGGCTGTCCGGATACCCCCTAATCCAGGACTCCCTCAGTAGCCCCTGAACCAGCCTTCAATAACGATGAGTCCGGCGTGTAGTTTGTCTTCGGCATTGCAAGGCGGGTTCCATCTCCGAATACTCCAAAGTACCTGTTGTAACAAACGGTGTCCGACTTCCCATCAATGTTGTACTCCTCGGCTTCTGTGCTTCAATAATGACCATCTCCACATGTCGAGCGAATACGAGGAGCCGGGGCATTTTTGCATTCACCCCCTCGGTCCTATACGCAAACCATCTATTTGAAGGGACGGGGGATTCTTAGATCCAAGCTTCACCTTCTTCCCTTGAGCGAGCATCCAACAGAGCGCGCCCAGAAAAAATCATTCCAGCATGGCCAGCCATCGCAGCTCCTCCTCTCGCTCCCGTAGCTCTAGGCCAGGCGATTGGGAAGAATGTTCTATTCCTCAAAACCGCTTAATAGAGCTGCAGACCCAGGGGTTTCTTCCACCGATGTTCATGGTCCCCGTTCGAGCCGGACTAGCCACCTATAATGGCGGGGAGCAAGTGGAGAGATCTCCAAATCCATCCCCAGGGGAGCGAATATGCCTCATCCCGCATCTGCTAAGAGGCGTCGGGTTTCCAATCCACCCATTCCTTCACGGACTCATGGAGTTTTAAGGCCTCTAGTTGCACAACTTTACCCCTGCCTCTGTGCTGCACATAGCAGGATACGTCGCCCTTTGAGAACTATTTCTGGGCTACGAGGCTCACTTCGGGTTATGGAAAAAGTTGTTCTGCCTTGTCCCTCGCAACCAGGGGGAATCCATATGTCAAGTGGGTGGAGCCGAAGTATGGCGCGTCGCCGAGACCGGATACATGTCCGATACTCCCAAGAAGGCATCGGAGAACTGGCCCTCGGAGTGGTTTTATGTCGATGATGCTCCCCTTTCGGATCCAGTCCGGACAGGTCTCCCTGAGTACTGTAATTCTCCGCCGAAGGCACGCCGAAGTTGGCACCCTCGGGGCCCCCAAGAGGAGGATACCAGAGAAATACATTTCCTGATGAGCAGGATAAAGTTACTGGCAAAATCAGGGCTGACAATAGTCGAGGTTATGGCAATATGCATAATGCGGGGGGTGCAGCCGCTTTAGTATCGGGGGAAGCCCATGTGGAACTACAACGGGGAAGATGATGCCACCCGCTGTGGTCGTAAGGGTCCGACTCCGCCACTGCACTGGCGAGGATATTGTCCGATTTGTATAAAGGAGAAGAAGAAGAATTCCTTCATATTAAACCGCGGGATGGGTTTTCTATGTACAACCCCCCAAGCTGGGTAAGTCGTCACTCTTCCCCTCCGCTTCATTCATTCTGGCGTCCTTCGTCAAGATTATTTACCTTGATATTTATGAGAAGGAACTGAGGAGGGCCGTAGAAGGATTCTCCAGCCCCTCCCCGCAGCCAGAGGACCCCGGAAGGGCCTTCGATCCAGGACTTGAAGAGGACCCGGATATTACTGTGGAGCTTGTCAACGGGACATTTTATCAAGCGAGCTGCGATGGCACCTCAGTGTCTATTATTGCCGAGCCAAAAAACCCTATCCTCTGAAGAGGAATCCTTTCTGATGCCATGCCTTATGCTTGGAATATCGCATTTTTGTAGAGACGGCAGTAGGAACGCGGCGCCGAGCCCTTAGGGGTTCGTCGGCAAAGGGTGTCCGGATCGGGCAGGTTTAAGAGGAAGGTGGTTAGGGCCGAAACGCCGCTATAGAGGTATGGTAAAAACCTGCTCTATGATTATTGTGTTTGAAATGTGATAGCGTCCTTTGTGTCCTGGCAGAAAGAGGGGTAGCCGGACTATATCCAGAGATCCTGCCAATCACGCCTCCACCAACCGGATTCCAGGACCAGCTTCGAGGGAGGAAGCGGACGCGGGGCCGATGCCGAATTGTCCTCCGATAGAGGATGTGGATATGCTCTCCGCCACGAATTCCAAAGTAGAGAGTGCCATGAATCATCGGCGCCGACGGGTCGTACTTCGCAACAACATCTTTTCTGAAGAGGCATTTAATGCCTTCAATTCGGGAGATGCATACATCTGAGCTGCTCAAGGCGGGCTTGCCCATGCGGCGGACCAGTATGCCAAAGATATACGGGTAAGAAAATTTGATAAGCATGTGTAGCAGTAGCCCCTGAGACTTGAAACAGTTGGAACAACTGTTTTAAGGATCAATTTATGCACAAGTCCTTGTAGATAAGAATGAACAATTGTCTCGAGAGCTGGAGGAGTGCAAGACCCAGCTGAGGGCCACGGTTGCCAAGCTAGAGGAATCCCAAAAGGCCTCATTTTGTAACATTTGTCTCAATTGTATGGAAGTGTACCAGTTAGTAATTGGCTTGTATGATAAGTCTAACAGAAAATTCTGCAGACAATCCCGGGGTGAATCCGGAGGTCGTAGGAGGTGACGAGTCACATCTCCAAAGGCAGCTAAAAGCTAGCGAGCATATTCTTACGCAAGTTAGGCAAGAGAAGAACAATCTTCAAGATGCCAATGTCCGGTTGGGCGTCGAATTAGGAGATGTTCGCGCTCAGCTGACGGACTCCATGAAGGAGAACGGAAGGCTCCGTCTTGGCATTTATGGTAAGTGCCTAGATGAACTATAGTACAGCTCGGCGAGGAAGCATATTGAAAGAGTTTATATTTGTAGGTATGCTGATGGGCCATCCTGAAGAGGAGATGCCTGCGTCCGCAGGTGATCTACTGCAAGACCTCTCACAACTGCACGAGCGAGCTCGACAGGTGATGCAGGGTATTGCCCAGGCCTTGTGGCCATCCACTTCCATGCCAAAAGTCATGGGGGAGCTCGTGGATATGCTCCAAGGAGCACAGCGGCGCTTCCGATTGTGGAAGATGTCAGCCTGCCGACAAGGTGCAAGAGAAGCCTGGGCTATGGTGAAGACGCGCTACACCAAGCTTGACCCGAACCATATGGCCGAAGTCGGACCGGCGGGGCCAGATGGGCAAGAAATTCCCGTAAGTCTGGTGTATGACCAGGTAGCGTTAGCCGCAAAGTATTCCCAACAGGATTGTAAGCTAGATAGCCTGTTGGATGGTATAGAGGAAGAATTTAGTCAGTCCAAGTGACTATGTAATTCAATGGACATATGTAGTCCCTAGCCGGATTAAAATCATTTGTCATGGCGGACCTTTTCGCTTCAGCCCCCGGATCCGACAGTCCGGGGTGTATCCGAATACCCACTCAGTTATGCAGAATCGGGGTATGCGTGGAAACCAGGCGTAGGGGTCATAAGTGCTTGAACAGACAAGTACCCAACTAGTTATGTTATATTACATGGATAGTAAGAAACATCTTCCAGGGAGAATAGTTCCGTTAGGGGTTCCTTTCCCTGGGTGCGCATGCATCGATGTACATGTCCGGACTACGAACAGAGACGCGGGATAAAAAACTTCTGGGGGTTCACGTTGTGATAAACAAAAACAACATCTTTTGTTCCCCGACCGAATATTCCCTTAAGAACGCTAGCTTTCGGCTTCACCCAGTCTGAGGTACACATCCGGCAGACCCGGCAGTAACAATCGCAGAGGTGCTCCCCTTATGCCCTAGTCGAATTAACGGGAACATAGGGCATAAACACAAGAGCCAGGCAACCCAGCATGGCCACATCTTAAGTCATATCGATGCATATAATGGTGAAGAAAAGGCACATATGGAAAAATAACGCATATGTGATAAGCAAGAAGCCATGAAAGCAATTATATTTAGCTTCCGTATTGGAAGCCCCCAGGTATGGCTTACACACATAGTGCGGTCGGAGCGATCCGAGCATCCGCACTGTATTGAGTAAATATGTGTGAAGAATGAAAAAGGACGAGAAAGGAAAAAGGGGAGGAACATAATGAAAAAGGAGTGGTAAGGAGACGAACACTGAGTTCGGCGCTAGGCGTAGAATCTTCAAAGTCTGGCCGCGTTCCATGGGTTCAGCTCAAGTCTATTATCGGATGCATTACGTAGGCGGTACGCTCCTCCAGTGAGAACTTTGTCAATAACGAAGGGACCCTCCCACTTAGGTTTGAGCTTGTCCTTCTTCTCTGGTAGGCGTAGAACGAGTTCGCCAATAGTATATGTTTTGGCCTGCACTTCTCTGCTTTGGTACCGTTGAGCCTGCTGTTAATAGAATGTGGAATGGGCTTTTGCGACATCGCGCTCCTCCTCCAGGGCATCTAAGTTGTCTTGCCGGTCTAGCTCGGCTTCCTTCTCTTCTTACATGCGTACGCGAGGCGAATCATGTATTATGTCACAGGGTAGTACTGCTTCTGTGCTGTATACCATAAAAATGGTGTGTATTTGATGGTGCGATTCGGCGTGGTCCGCAGCCCCTAGAGTACGGAGTTGAGCTCCTCGACCCAGTGCGTGTCCGATTCTGTCAAGGATTGCACTAGTCTGGGTTTGATGCCGCTCATGATGAGACCGTTTGCACGTTCGACCTGGCCGTTTGTTTGGGGATGGTAGACGAAGGCGTAATCGAGCTTAATGCCCATATTGCCGCACCAAGTTTTCACTTCATCAGCTATGAAGTTTGAGCCATTGTCAGTGATGATGTTGTGGGGGACGCCGTATCGGTGTAGAACCCTGGATATGAAGTCTATCACTGGTCCGGATTCGGCTGTTTTGACTGGTTTGGCTTCTATCCATTTGGTGAACTTGTCCACCATGACCAATAAGTATTTTTCTTATGGCTTCCCCCCTTAAGGGGTCCGACCATGTCCAGCCCCCAGACCGCGAAGGGCCAAGTAATGGGGATTGTTTGGAGCACGGTGGGGGGCATGTGGCTCTGATTGGTGAAGAGCTGGCAACCGACGCAGTGTTGAACAAGGTCCTGTGCGTCTGCTCGGGCTGTCGGCCAATAAAAGCCTGTCCGGAAGGCCTTGCTGATGAGTGCCTGAGCCGCAGCATGGTGCCCACCGAGTTCGGCATGGATTTCAGCCAAGAGCTGCCGCCCTTCCTCCTCGGAGATGCATCTTTGGAGCACTCCGGTCGCACTTTTCTTATAAAGTTCTCCCTCATGGACTTTGTAGGCTTTAGAGCGCCGCACGATGCAATGTGCTTCATTTTGGTCCTCGGGGAGCTCCTGCCTATTTAGGTAGGCCAAGAAAGGCTCAGTCCACGAGGCAATTACAGCCATGATTTCGTGGGCCGAAGGTGTTATTTCGGTGGCGGAGCCTCCGATTACGTCTGATAGTTCGGAGTCTGGGGGTGTGTTCGGGTCCGTGCTAGTGTTGCCGGACTCCCCTTCCCATACCACGGATGGCTTGAACAGCTTTTCCAGGAATATGTTAGGTGGGACAGGGTCGCGTTTAGCACCGATGCGGGTGAGGATATCTGCCGCTTGATTGTTTTCTCGAGCCACATGGTGGAATTCGAGCCCCTTGAACCGAGCTGATATTTTGAGGACAGCATTATGACAGGCCACCATTTTCGGATCCTTGGCATCGAAGTCTCCGTTTATTTGTGATATTGCTAGGTCTGAATCCCCGCGCACCTCCAGGCGTTGAATGCCCATAAAGACTGCCATCCGAAGACCATGCAACAGAGCCTCATATTCGGCTACGTTGTTGGAGTCTATGTATATTATTTGGAGTACGTATTGGATCGTGTCTCCGGTGGGAGACGTCAGGACTACACCTGCTCCCAATCCGGCCAGCATTTTAGAGTCGTCGAAGTGCATGATCCAGTTAGAGTATGCACCATACTCTTTAGAGAGTTCGGCTTCTGTCCATTCGGCGACAAAGTCAACCAGTACTTGCGATTTAATGGCCCGCCGTGGTTTGTATGTTATGTCGAACGGAAGGAGCTCGATGGCCCATTTAGCAATCCGGCTTGTAGCGTCACGGTTATTTATTATGTCGTTGAGTGGTACTTCGGAGGCCACCGTAATCAAACACTCTTGGAAGTAGTGTTGTAGCTTCCGGGATGCCATGAAGACCACGTATGCTATCTTTTGATAGTGTGGGTATCGGGATTTGCATGGGGTGAGGACCGTGGATACGTAATATACCAACTTCTGGAGCGGGAATTTGTATCAGTCAGCCTCTCGTTCGACGACGAGCACTGCGCTTACAACTTGATGTGTTGCAGCTATGTACAATAGCATAGGTTCGCCAGTATTTGGCGCTGTTAGGACTGGATTACTGGCCAATAAGGTCTTTATTTCGTCCATTCCGGCCGCAACTGCATCCGTCCACATGAACTGTTCGGTGCGCCGAAGAAGGCGGTAGAGAGATAATGCCTTTTCTCCTAATCGGGAGATAAAGCGGCTTAGGGCAGCCACGCATCCGGCTAGTTTCTGGATATGCTTGAGGTCTGTTGGGATAGCCAACTGTGACAGAGCTCAGATTTTTGCCGGATTCGCTTCAATTCCTCTATTGGAAACAATGAAGCCGAGCAGCTTTCTGGAGGGCACGCTGAAAACACATTTTTCCGGGTTTAGCTTGATATCGTATGTCCGGAGGTTATCGAACATAAGCCTCAAGTCATCTATTAGGGTTTCGACGTGTCTTGTTTTTATGACCACGTCATCCACGTATGCCTCCACTGTTTTGCCGATTTGCTTCTCCAGGCATGTTTGAATCATGCGTTGATAGGTTGCGCCGGCATTTTTAAGCCCGAAAGGCATAGTGTTGAAGCAGAAAGGACCATATGGCGTTATGAAGGCCGTTGCAGCTTGGTCGGACTCAGCCATCTTTATTTGATGGTATCCAGAGTATGCGTCGAGGAAACACAGTGAGTCGTGTCTTGCGATGGCGTCGATGATTTGGTCGATGCGAGGGAGGGGGAAGGGATCCTTAGGGCAAGCCTTGTTAAGGTCTTTGAAGTCGACGCATAGGCGCCAGAATTTGTCCTTCTTCGGTACCATTACCAGATTTGCTAGCCAATCCGGAATCTTGATATCTCTGATGAATCCGGCCTCAAGTAGCTTGGCTAGATCTGGCTTGTCGTTTAGGCTCCGAGAAGCGCCTAAGAGTCTGTTTGACTGGCTTGTATCCTTTAAGTATGTTGAGGCTGTGTTCGGCCAGCTCGCGTGGGATGCCCGGCATGTCTGAAGGATGCTAGGTGAAAATTTCCCAATTCTCGCATAGGAATTCGCGTAGTGCGGCATCCATTGTGGGGCTCAACTGTGTCCCGATGGAAGCTGTCTTCGTGGGGTCCATTGGATGGACCTGGAATTTAACTATCTTGTCTACGGGTTTAAATGATGTGGACTTGGGCCGTTTGTCAAGTATCACGTTGTCCCTGTCCACTGTGGTGCGCAGCATTGTTAGTTCTTCGGCCGCTAGGGCTTCAGATAATGCCTCCAGGGCAAGTGCTGCAGTTTTATTTTCGGCGCGGAGTGCGATGTCCGGGTCACTGGCTAGAGTGATGATTCCATTGGGTCCAGACATTTTAAGCTTCATGTATCCATAATGGGGTATAGCTTGAAAGCTTGTGAATGCGTCCCGCCCTAAAAGGGTGTGGTATCCGCTGCTGAAAGGAGCCACTTGGAATGTGATTTCTTCGGACCTGTAATTCTTCGGAGTGCCAAATACTACATCGAGTGTGATTTTTCCTGAACACCGTGCCTCCCGACTAGGGATGATTCCCCTGAAGGTTGTGCCGCTCTGCTCAATGCGACTTTAGTCCATTTCCATCTTGCTGAGTGTTTCTTCATAGATCAAGTTTAGTCCACTTCCGCCATCCATGAGTACTTTAGTGAGCCGAAAGCCGTCCACAACTGGGCTGAGGACCAATGCGGCAGGTGCCCGGACTGTCTGGAATTGGGGTTCGTCGCTGGCACTAAAAGTTATAGCGGTGTCGTTCCACGGGTTTATTTTTGCCACGTGGCAAATTTCAGCGAGATTTCGATGGGCTCGCTTGCGCCTATTATTTGAGGCGAAAGTCTCGAAGACTATTAATACCGCATTGTTGTCTTTGGCGGGACGTTGCTCTGCTTTATTTACAAGAAGATCCTCCCTGCTTTTTGCTACCTGCCGGAGTATCCAACATGCTCTAAAGCTATGTGTTGGCTTAGTGTCATGCGTGCTATGAATTTTGCATGGCCCATTGAGCCATTCTTTGAATACGGTTCCACGCCCTGGAGTGGGCTTTGGCTTTTTTGGAGTTGGATCGGGCAACTTAGGAGAGTTTGCCCTTTTAACTCGGAGGGAAGGCTTAGTGAGAGCCGGATTATCCCAAAATTCTGTTTGGGTTTTCCCGGTACTTTCCATCGCACAATACTTATGTACTATGGCTGCTAGGTCGGCAAAGCGTACTATGTCACGGCGACTTATAGCATTAAGGATCCCTTTGCTCGTGCAATTTTTGCAAAAAAGTGAAATTGCGTCGTCCTCGCGACAGTCCTTGACCTTGTTTATCACAAGGAGGAATCTGGCCCAGTAGCGATGTACTGTATCTTGGGGCTCCTGTCTGATATGGGAGAGATGGTTTAAGTCCGGGTGGGTGGGTGTAGCTGAATCTAGATTCTGATCCGATCTAACGCCCTGGGGCAGGCGAGCTTCCACGCCTGACGGCCTGGGATCCGGAGCGCTGCCCAATTTTTCCGGCCTGATACCCGACTCTAAGTCCGGGATCTGGGTCGTGTTCTCCCGTGAGCGGGTATCTGGCTCAGGGAGCTCGCCAATCCGGACATAATTCGTCCTCAAAATAGAGGGATAATCCTTATGTGGCTCCTCCACTACCACTATCTCATGGGTGACCGGTGGGGATTTGATATCTCTTTGGTCGGGTTTAAGCCCGATCCGGTCATAGTCTGTGGCGACTCCCAAAGCGGCGATGCGATCCAAGAGCTTATTAAGGGAAGAGAGCTCTATTGGATCCATCTGATTGGCGAGTTCCGAATTGACGTGGAGGCTATTCGTGATGACCCGAGAGGTCATTGTCGGTGCGACAACCGATTGGGCAGCCATGATGAAGCCACCTAGTCGGAGAGTTTGGCCTACAGCCAGAGCTCCCCCAGAGGTGATGTTGTCCTTGACAACAAGAGGGCCATCGAGCCTTGCAGCGATGGCACAGAGGAACTCTCAATGAAAGCACAAATGTCGGTGTCAAAATCAGCGGATCTCGGGTAGGGGGTCTCGATCTGTGCGTCTAAGGCTAATGGTAACAGGAGGCAAGGGACATAATGTTTACCCAGGTTCGGGCCCTCTCTATGGAGGTAAAACCCTACTTCCTGCTTGATTGATATTGATGATATGGGTGTTACAAGAGTTGATCTACCACGAGATCGTAGAGGCTAAACCCTAGAAGCTAGCCTATGATGATTATGATTCTGTCCCTAAGGACCAAACTCTCCGGTTTATATAGACACCGGAGAGGGCTAGGGTTTACATGGAGTCGGTTACAAAGAAGGAAATATAATATCTAGATTGCCAAGCTTGTCTTCCACGCAAAGGAGAGTCCCATCCGGACACAGGACAAAGTCTTGAGTCTTGTATCTTCATGGTCCAACAGTCCGGCCAAAGTATATAGTCCGGCTGTCCGGATACCCCCTAATCCATGACTCCCTTAGTTGCCGCGGACCGGCGGCTTCCGACGGACCTGGCAGAACTCCTGCGGATCCTTGTCCTCAATCCAGCACCACCGGCCCCGCCATTCATCCCACTTGTCCTTTGTGGAACCCTCCGGGTACACGCCCTTGCTCTGAGCCCTTGGGATCCAAGTGACACAGACGGAGATGGCGCCCCCTGCCTGGATGCGGGGGATGAAGTAGTGGCGGAAAAGCACTGTGTTGGGGTGCACCCCAGCAAAGCCCTCGCAGAGGTGGGCGAAGAAGGCCATGCACGCCACGGCATTCGGCGTAAAGTCCAGGAGATGGAAGTCATAGGTGTGCATGATGTTGTTGAAGAAGTCGGAGAAAGGGGGCAGAGCCCGCAGGAGAAGTAATCGACGAAGAAAGGGTATTTATCTGACCTGGACTTGGCAAAGCGAGAAGGGATGATTTTCGTGGCAGGATGCCCCGACGTCTCTCTCCCCCACAAGGGCTTAAATTTCTCCCTAAGGGTGAGCACGTCGACCGTCTAGACAAAGAGGGCGTGCTTCTTCTACAGCTTCACCAACTCGCTCTCCGGCACCTCCTTTCCCTTGGCGGCCTTGGTCGCTCCCTTGCCCTTGCTTGCCTTGGGTGCCATGGCAGCTGAGAAGAGGTGAGGGATCGAGAAGCAATGGAAGCGCGGCTGCGGCAAGCAGAGGCGTGAGGCTCTGGTTTGCGCTCGAGGAAGAAGAGGGGAACGATGGTTCCTAGATTGAGAGAGGCGCAGAGGGTAAATGAGCGGAGCCCCTGTGGATTCCTATTTTAATGGGGAAGGCGCGGGCCGCCTCTTTACCATTTACTGCAAGGTGACGCAGGCGCGCCGCAACCGTCCCACGCATGACTCCCACATCACGCCCTCAATGCGGATCATGGGGAAGCGCAACTGACGAGAAGATCATGGAAGTTAAGTTTCTGCCACACATGCCCGCGCACTGCTTTGGGCCTGGCCCAACTATGCTTTGCGCTTATGTGTGGCCCAGGCCCGGGGGCTCATGTCGGTGTACAAAAGTATGGGATCTTCTGTACCCCTTACTTGTGCACGAGCAGTCGTAACCACACCTGTAGCAGGGCTTGGCAGGGCAGAAGAAGGCAAAACACAAGACTATCAAGACAGGCACTCAAGATAGTGAACAAAGAGCTGAAGACAGACTGGGCCTCCCCCGACAACATCCTTGCCTGGGCAGCCTATGTGGCCCCGGCAAGAGCCTTGCCGAGGCGACCTATGAAGCACCGGCAAGGCCATCACCCTTGAGGCTGAGAGCTTTGGCACCATCGACAGCGTCAAGGCCAAGACTTGTGGGACGCATGCATAGTAGCATGCAGATCTTTGTGAAGAATGATAGCATGCGGTCCCACGTGGGACCAGAAGACGAAGCCCCACGGCAAGGCCCTTGCCGGGGATGACCACAAGGCCCCTGGCAAGCCTTGCCGGGGATAATTGCGGGGCCACAGCCAGGCCCGCGCACGACAAGTCTTTGCCAGCTCACCCTAAGACACCACTCCAGCACGACGACCAGCTTGCTAACTAAGCACGCGCCTGCGTGGTGGCATATAGATCTTCGTGGAGGCTCTACCACCGCGCCAACACATCAGCTAGCTAGCCAGCGTGGCGCTGCATGCCTCGTCAGCCTGGACGCGTGTCATGGCAAGGAGGGGCGACGACGGACGGGACGGCTTCTGTTGCCGTCCCCGATAAAGTAAGAGGACACGTAGGCAGCGCATTAAATGCGTTTGTCCTATGATGTCAGCGATAAGCTCATACACTGTAGCTTGCTTTCCACCTCCTGTGTGCCACTGTGGCAACCCCTTTGACATATAAAAGGAGGCCCAAGGCGTACTGAGAGAGGATTCAGACTTTTTGAACTGGGCATGCATCGCAGCTAGTTCAAGAGCTCAAGAACACAAAATATACACACAAGCAGGACTAGGGTTTTACGCACCAGTGCAGCCCGAACCTGGGTAAAAATCCCTCGTGCTAATCACTAAACCTGCTCTTCGTGCGGCTCTCTCCCCGCCAACCGTAGAAGGGATCCCTATGATCCCATAGGTGTTCGTTCCCCCGACACACATGGCCCGTGTTTGTATGGATGATAACCTTCGCCCATGGAAGTGTATAAAGACAAAGTACATACACATGAGCATGCTAATTCAAGGGCTGAAACAACCGGGAAATAATATTAACTTGTATATGGGGCTTCTCCAAGAGGAGTTAGACACGTTATGGAAAACACTGGCATGCACACGGGACACCAACAAAGGAGAGTATTTCCATATGAAGGTTGTGCTGATGATGACAGTGCACGACTATCTCGGTTATGGGTACACCTTAGGCCAGGTGTGCCACGGATACTACAGATGCACGAGGTGCATGGATGATACAATGTCTCAGCATCTTACGTCAATGAAAGATGGCGGGTCCAGGAAAATCGTGTACATGGTGCATCGTAGATGGCTCGAGAAGGATGACCCGTGGAGAAAGCGTGGAGATCTATTCAATGGGTTGGCTGAGCATCAAGGACCTCCACATAAGAGGAGCGGCACCGAAATCGATGAGCTGTTGAGAAACTGGGAACAGTGCCCGCGCCGGGAAAGATGAAAAGGCGCCGGAGCCGCTACTGAAGGTATGGAAAACAAGGTCTATTTTCTAGGACTTGGAGTACTGGCCCAATCACGACACGCCTCATTGCCTTGATCAAATGCATATCACGAAGAATGTCCTCGAGAGCTTGCTTGGCACACTAATGAACATGCCGGAGAAGACCAAGGATGGGCCTAAGGCAAGGAAAGACTTGGAAGATTTGAAGATCAGGAAAGATCTCCACCGTAAAAAGTCGACGGAGGAGACGGAGACGGAGGAGGGGGAAAGGGGCAGAAAAGTCAACAAGAAGGAGGAGAATTATTGCCCCCTTATTGCTTCACCTTAATTGCAAAGGAGATCGATCAATTCATCAAGTGCCTTATGGGAATCAAAGTTAGTTCCAGTTACTGTGGGAAGATAAGCAGATTTCTAGACCCCAAGAAGAAAAGGTTCAGCGGGATGAAGTCTAATGACTGTCATGTGATGATGACGCAGATACTCCCGGTTGCCATTAGATGGATAATGGAGAAGCACATCTATGACACGCTTACTAGTCTCTGCAACTTCTTCGATGTTATCTCTCGAAAGTCCATAAGTGTGAAGCAGCTATAAAGGCTATAGGAAGAGATCTTGTCATACTATGTGAGCTTGAGATGTACTTCCCACCCGCGTTCTTTGACATCATGGTGCATCTGTGTGTCCATATCATGGAAGACATCATCGACCTCGGGCCGACATTCCTTCACAGCATGATGCCATTCAAGAGGATGAATGGGGTCATCAAAGGATTCGGTCGTAACATGTCCCGTCCCGATGGGAGCATCATCCAGGGGTATCTGACGCATGAGTGTGTCTCCTTTTGCAAGAATTATATAGGCATTGGAGACCCTGTTGTTGGTTTGCCCGTCAATAAGCACGATGGGAAGCTCGAAGGAGATGGTCACAACAACGGCCAGAGGGAATTGCACGTGGACTACTCGGATCCACGGAATGACTTTGACAGGGCTAACTTAGTAGTGCTACAACACCTAGATGTGGTAGATGATTATGTGGCACGAGTCGCACGACACAAAGAAAGCATCGCAAAGAAGTACCGTGATAAGGGGATGCTCAAGACGGAGGATGAAGTTACTATAGAGCACAATGCCACTTTCTTGAGTTGGTTCAAAGAGCAAGTTCATGAAAATCCCTTGGAAGAGGGCAGTTTGGACGGATTGCTCATACGCTCCTTAGCACATGGCCCCGCGCCCAAGCTCGCGCCTATCAGTCATACAATATCAATGGGTACACATTCTACACGGAGGCCAAAGACATGGACAGTGATTACCAGAACTTCGAGGTGACAATTGAATGTGTGACCGACGCCAATGGCACAATTGAAAGATTCTACAAAAGGGTCGAAGAGATCTGGGAGCTTGACTATCCTGGAATGCATGATGCGATAATGTTCCGTGTCAGATGGGCCAAGGACGTCATAAGAGAGAACAAGTATTTCACTACCATGTATATACCCGACGCGAAGAGCACTCCCTTGAATGTTAACCACATCGCCAAAAATGAGCCATGGGTACACGCTAAGCACGTGACACAATGCTTCTTCATGACCGACCCGGCCAATCCCAGTCGTGTTGTCGTGAGGAGATCCAAAAGGAGCATCGTCCGAATGGATGGAGTCACCAACGAGGAAGACTACGACCAATACGGCAACCCGATGAGGGAAGATGACGATGACGATGAAGCATACGTGAAAAGAAGACACTACTAGGGAAAACCTTATACACAGAAGCTTACCAGTAGCGGTGGTCAAAAACATGCGCTACTACTATGTACCAGTAGCGTTGCGTACAAGATCACTACTACTAAGTGACTAGCAGTAGTGCATTCCACGTAAAAATCGCTACTACTATAACTGCCACACCGTTGCCGGCAAGCTAGGTATAGTAGTAGCGCGGGTAGGTGGACAACGCTATTGCTATTGGATTTAGCAGTAGCGTGCTTCCTGGTAACACGCTACTGCTATGCGGGACTTATCCCCAAATTTTCCTCCCCCGCCCCGACCATCTTCTCTTCTTCCCCTCACTACTCCCCGCTGCCTCGCTCCTCTACCGCCGCCACATTGTCATCGCCACCGCATCACCACCGCCGTCCTCGGTATGCCCTCCTTCCTCCTCCCACCGTGCCCTCATCCCTCCTCCTCCGGCCACCCCTCCTCCCTCCTACCTCCTTCTCTCTCCTCCCTCCACCTCTGGTCGCCCCCTTCTCCCACCCTCGTCCTCCCCATCCTCCTCTCTCCTCCCTCCTCCTCCTCCCTCCTTCCTCCCCCTCCTCCTCTCTCCTCCCTCCCCCCACTACCCCCTGCTCTCTCCTCCCTCCCTCATCTCTCCTCACTCTGTTCTTACATAGAGTAGAATCCTTTAGTAAATTAGTAAAAATTCAAACTAGCTAGGTTAACTAGTTTAATTAGGTAGGTTAACTAGTTTAATTAGGTTAATTATCTATGTTAACTAGGTTAACTAGCTAGGTTAACTAACTAGGTTATTTATAGTAAGTGCTTAATACAACTAGTTTATTTATAGCAAGTGCTTAACATAACTAGTTTATTTATAGTAAGTGCTTAATAGAATAAGTTTATTTATAGTAAGTGCTTAATAGAATTAGTTTATTTATAGTAAGTGCTTAATAGAATTAGTTTATTTATAGAAAGTGCTTAATATATCTAGTTTATTTATAGTAAGTGCTTAATAGAATTAGTATATTTATAGTAAGTGCTTAATAGAATTAGTTTATTTATAGTAAGTGCTTGATAGAATTAGTTTATTTATAGTAAGTGGTTAATATATTTTCTTTATATTTGTTTGTGCAGAAATCAAGTTTGCCCCTGCCTCATCCCCATAGTTGTCCCCAACATCAACCCCTTAAGACCTCTAGGTGAGAATAGCCAAATGATAATGTGTTGTAAATGACGATGATGAAAATGCTAGTGCAATATAGTTGCCATGTCATTGATGGCAATGATGATGCATTCTGAATATAGAAGATGTCTTGGTGTTCTTGTTTGCAATGTGCCTCCGAGTGGCCTATGTTTTGCCGGAATTTTGATTCATTTCCGTCCCGACAAATTTCAGGCGCTCGGTATGTCTTGTCTTTAGCAAAGGTCATGCCAAAAAAATTCATGAATTATAGCATGACTTGTGCTACAATGTAGGGCATATTGAGTGTTGGCGGAATAGGAATTCAATGCTATTTCGGAAAAACATAGGGCATTTTTTCTATGTCATTGCTTGATATATGGAACGGGTTGACTTTAGGTCTGTTTCGGCTCCTTGTGTGTCTTTCAGTGAGGGAGAGTGTCCACCATATATGTATTTGAGAGAGGAAGAATGGCGATTGTTGTCGTGGGGGTCGCTTCTCCTTCTTCTCTTTGTGCTAGACCTTTGTTACGCACTAGGGGAAGAAGGAGTAGCAACCATCATAGATGGTCGAAACGGTGAGCGGGTGTCCACCATATATGAGAGAAGAAGAATGCTGACCGTTGTCATGGGGGTCACTTCTCTTTCTTTTCCTTGTGCTAGATATTTGTAATGCACTACGGAAAGGAAGAGTAGCGACCATTACCGACGATCGCAATATCAGAGAGGGAGTGCCCACCATATGCGTGAGATGAGAGTTTAGGAAGGATGACTAGATAGACCGAAAGTCAACCCGTTGCATATTGAGTAATAGTGATCTGTGTGTTGAGTTTCGTGGTAGTTGCCTCCGGTCGATTTTTAGTTAATGTTTCAACTATGAACACAGGAAATGTTTGACGATGAAAAGGAATTCGGTATGTGCGAATACTGCGAAGACGAGCGCGGCATGTGCGACAGGCCTCACCTAGTTGGTGGTAGGCGCTTCAACATCAAGCTGGATGACACCTTCGAAGTGCATACAGTAAGTCACAACAACAAGTCTTTTTTCGTAATTAAGCATGACTTCTACTTCTTTTGCTTCTACTTATAATTTATTTATTTTAGTATTCTACTAGCATATCCCCTGCCATGCAAGAATATATGTCTTGGATAAGGTTGGTTTCAGTACTATGGAAACTATGGAGATAAAAAGAGTTAACTTGAGGACCGAGCATGGTTATAGGTGCCACAAAATTATACAATACAGACACCTACACCCATTTTGAATGCAAACAATGGAGATCAATATGCAAGGCTTATGCATTTGAGCCTAATATGCTTATCACCTTTGATATTCGTCTGGAAGATGATATTGAAGATAATATCGACACCTGGGTCGATGGCAGGTGCCTCTAGTTCTACCATTATGTGAGTTTCTCAACCATATTTATGTCTTGGATATTGTTTATTCAAAAATAATTGACAACTAATTTCTATTGACAACTTATTTCCATTCAAGCAAACATGTCCGGCGCTTGGTAGACATGACCTACTATTGTCCCGAGGCTGAACTAAACTGCGAGGAGATAAGTCATTATGTTTCATGGCTTGAGGATCTTCATACTGTTAGGACAAATTGTTTTCCTAAATTTGGAAATCTTAGTACTCAAAACGTGCGACCAATAGTGTTCGTACTGAACTACGGTCACATCTATTTAGGAAAGATGGTAAGATTTTTACTATTTGTCCTCGGTGCATCTTTTGCATACATTATTTTTTAAGCTAAACTTCATTGCTAAGTATGTTACTACGATGTTCTTCAACAGGGACTCCCAATGATAGTAATGCCTCAGTGGATTAAGGCTAAAGGTCGCATGTCCATGGTTAGCATACGGCCAAGACATCCTACATTGCACATGAGTACATTCAGGATTTCTAGAAGCGAGCAAGTCTTAATAGTCAAAGACTGGAACAAAATTGTGAAGGATCGCAGAGAAGTACTAGGGGGCAGCAATCAAAAGCGGAGCCCACAATTAGGAGACAGGTTCATCTGCATGCTTCAATATGATGAATCAGGAGCGCTCCACATGTTCTATACTATTTTACCTAAGAGAGAGAGCAGTAGGAGTGATTATCTAGCTAGAATGAGTGTAGGTGGTGATGACTATGATGATTATTATTAGCTAGTGTTGGTGGCGATTAGCTATGACTAAGATGATTAAATAGTGTTGGTGGTAATAACTATGATGATTATTAGCTAGTGTTGTTGGTGATGATATGATGCAAGAGTTTTTATATTAATATGATGATGATGATGATGATGATGATGATGATGATGATGATGATGATGATGATGATGATGATGATGATATGAGTACATTATTATATCATTGGGTGAAAGAATCGTGGATTAGTTTTAAGTGGATGGATCCTAAATGATCAAGTCATGGATTATCGTGATAATCCATGACTTGGTCACTTAGGATCCATCCATTTGAAACTAATCTGTGGTTCTTTCACCTAGTGATTTAATAACTCATTATAATGTAAAAAAAATCTCTAAATTGCTACTATATGAAAACTTGTATAAAGGTGTATGAATATGACCTAAAATTAAAAAGAAATGGAATACGGAATAATAGTAGTAGCACAGGCGGAGAGAAGTGATACTAGTAATTACCAGTAGCGGCTATTGGCGCACGTGCTACTACTAAGTAGATATAGCAGTAGTGTGTGCCAACAAGCGCTACTGCTAACCTTTAGCTGTAGCGCCTTATCAGTAGCGCGGTTACCCGTGCTACTGATAGGCCAAAAACACGTGCTACTGCTAGGCTTTTCCCTAGTAGTGAGAATCAATATTACATTACCTAAGAAAGATCATACTCCATGCTTTCGGGAAAATCATAAGGAGGGGCTCAATTATTCAGCAACGAACAAGAAAGGGAAGAAGCTCAATGTGAAACGTCATCGACGTAGCTGAGAAACACTCGGGGAGCACACAGATATGTGTGTTGTCACAAAAAACCCGCACAAGGGAGACGTGGTCGATCAGAAGACCCCCTTATACACTGCATGCGGCCCAAAAATATGTATGGGTACGGTGGTGTGTGATGTGTTCAAATCCGAATGCACAACTTCGATAGAGCACCAACTACATTACAAACCAAACACCGTACCCGACCCCAAGCCAGGTTCAATACGTACAATGTCGGTTCCCAACTTCGAGGGGGGTGTCGTCCAACGCATGCACTCAAACTTTATTTGGTCTGACATGCCACACATAGCAATAGGAAACCATCATGGTCAAACCCTTCTCGTATGTTGGGTCAAAGGGACCCTCGTTATCGATCAAGGATTATATATTTATACACCTCGGGGAGCCCACAGATATGTGCGGTGTCTATAAACCGCACAAGGGAGACATGCTCGATCACAACACCCGCCCCCCTATACCCTGCATGCGGCCCAAAAAATATATGGGTCTGGTGTGTGATTTGTTCAAATCCCAAAAGCATAAGTTCGATGGGGCACCAACTACATCAGTAACATTACGAACTGAACATCGTACCCCCACAGACAGGTTAAAGACGTACGATGTCGGGAATGCAACTTCGAGGATGGTGGGGGGTAGGGGTCGGGTCCCGTCCAACGGATGTGCTGAAACTTGATTTGCTCTAACATAGCACACGGGGCAAAGAGTAAATCCTTCTCGTGCATTGGATCAAAGGGATAATTCGTGTGGGCCTATAGATGTCGATTGTTCTTTCATTTTTTAGAACAAAAAATTAACCGCTAAAAACATAGTCTACAAACTAGCAAAACAAGGATCCCAGAAAAACATAGTCTACAAATTAGCAAAACAAGGATCCCAAGGTTTATATAATCGTCATGACGGGTTACTATAGATACATTTAGATGATAAATGTCTATAATGACCGTATCATAGCATTTAAATGAAGCTTGAGATATGCAACTTCCTACGGGGCACCCATCCTTAGACTACTCTAGCCTGAGCACGCTTAACTTCTGCGTTCTATTCGACTAGGCTAGTGGATGGGAAGCTGCCCCTTGCTGATAGGAATTGCCTCCTTGCCTTTAAGGTGTTTCGTTGGTCACCCTATGGGACCTACTCCCGACTATCACACATGATTGTGCTTTTAGAAATTGTGTGCAATATTTACATGGCCGGTGTGTCGCCGCCTAGCCTTCTATGAGCACTGACACTGGCAGCAGGAAAACGATGGGAGAAGAGGTGGGAAACCGGTGGGAGGAGTGGCGGGAAACAGTAGCGTGTTTGGACATATAACAACATAATATGGAAAACTCTTTTTTGACATGAATATGGAAAACTTAGTAGAGAACGAAGCGTGAGCCAGCATGACACATGCGCACATTGCTTACCCGTATAAATAAAATCACAACTGGAACTGCATGTGCTGTCGAAAGGGATGAGGATTGCTATTTGATCTGGGAGCATCCAATGGCGCAGGTGTACGATCCGTCGGGTTTGGGTTCTGGCCAATCAGAACGCACACTCAGATCGCGCGTAGTAGGGGGGCATCAATCACGGTTTGGTAGGCACATGGCTTTCGTGAGTGAACCGTGTGCTATTTGAAAACATTCGTGAGAATCTCGGTTTTTAAATCCCCATAAATCCAAAACTTGCCAGAAAATCATGAAACTTGGCATGGTGCCACGACATGGCACATATATGTCAAGGATTTTTTTTGTCCATTTTGGGTCAAGTTTTATTACAAGCCTCTTACAAACCAGAGCTTCTCTCAAGAAGCCTCGTGGTTCTGATAGGGAAATGTGTCCCCATTGTGGGCGAAACGATAAACGCTGCCTCTTTTCGCCTTGTATTTTTTTCTACAGGCTTCATGGAACGACAGGATATCCCTGCTAAAATTTAAAATTATTCAGGGTTCTTTTGGCCTTTTATACATTAATTGAGTTTCCTAGGTATTTAATGTCCACAATTCAAATCTTAACTACAAATATATGCTCCAGTTCACCAAAATGGCTAGAAAAATCATATGTGTGTCCTTGCGTGCATGTTTAGGTCCCATGCAAGGAATGGGAATGAATTACAACCATACCGGCGCCCTGGCTCGTCTTCAAACATTTGGAATCTCGGTTTTTAAATTCCCGTAAATCTAAAACTCACTAGAAAGTCATGAAAGTTGGCATGGTGTTGGGTCATGGCACATATATGTCGTGGTAAAACATTTTCCAATTTGGGCCAAGCTTTATTACAAACCTCTTACAAACTGGACCCTCTCGCAAGAACCCTCATGGTTTTGATAGGGAATCGTGTCCCCTTGTGGGTGAAACAATAATCGCTCCCTCTTCTAGCCTTGTATTTTCTTCTACACGCAACATGGAACAACGGGAGATTTGCGCTGAACTTTGAAATTATCCAGGGTTCGTTTGACCTTTTTTATTCATTAATTGAGTTTTCTAGGCATTTAATGTCCATAATTCAAATCTGAACTACAAATACATGCTCCAGTGCACCAAAATGGCTAGGAAAATCGTACATGTGTCCTTGGGGTGCATGTTTAGGTCCCACGGGAGGAATGGGAATGAATTCAACCGTCTCGGCGTCCTGGCTCGACCTCAAACATTGCAAATTTCGGTTTTTAAAATCTCCGTAAATCCAAAACTCACCAAAAAATCATGAAACTTGGCATGGTGTCACTACATGGCACATATATGTCGTGGTAAAAAATTGTCCAATTTGGGTCAAGCTATATTACAAGCCTCTTACAAACCAAAGCTTCTTGCAACCCTCGTGGTTCTGGTAGGGAAACATGCCTCTCTTGTGGGCGAAACGATAATTGTTGCCTCTTCTCGCCTTGAATTTAGTTTTCTACAGGCAACATAGAATAACAGGTCGTGCTGAAATTTGAAACTATTCAAGGTTCGTTTGGCCACTTTATATATTAATTGAGTTTTCTAGGCATTTAATGTAGTCCATAATTCAAATTTGGACTACAAGCACATGCTCCACTGAAGAAAAGTGGGTGGAAAATCTTACATGTGTCATTGGGTGCATGTTTAGGTCTCATTGAATGAATGGGAATGAATTACAAACGTCGCGTCGTCCTGAAACATTGAGAATCTTGGTTTTTAAATCCCAAATAGAAAACTCACCCAAAAACATGAAACTTGGCATGGTTTGATGACATGGCACATATAAGCCATGGTAAAAAATCGTCCAGTTTGAGACAAGGTGCACACATTAATAGCCAACAAAGTCCTTTTGAAACAAATAGCTGACACGTTAATATCACAAATGGTTGTATTATATGAACCATGTGTTCCCGTAACCATTTAAGTGCGGCCATGTGTCCCTCTTTTGTTATGGGATAGTACTACCTTTGTCCTCGTTCATTGGTCATCTTTATATTTTGTGCCAAAAATTAACCATACTCGATGGCGTGCGTGCAACTATTTGATTAGATGGGACGAGCGCGAGAAGTCAGCCATGCAGGCTCGACGGGACGCATGCGAGCAGTCCGCCACGCAGGCTCGACGGGACGTGTGCATCATGTCCACCTCGCAGGACCAATGGGACACGTGCGAGCAGCAAGGCCGCCCATGCTCACCGGGAAGCGAGGTCTTTGACCTACATCCACCAGCTGCCCGCCTCGCTCACTTATACATCTCCAACATATCTATAATTTTTGATTGTTCCATGCTATTATATTATCTTTTTTGGATGTTTTATATGCATTAATATGCTATTTTATATTATTTTTGGGACTAACCTATTAACCTAGAGCCTAGTGCCAGTTTCTATTTTTTCCTTGTTTTTGAGCTTCATAGAAAAGGAATACTAAACGGAGTCCAAACGGAATAAAACTTCACGATGATTTTTCTTGGACCAGAAGACATCCAAGAGACTTGGAGTTCAAGTCAGAAGAGCCACAAGGAGGCGACAAGGATGGAGGGCGCACCCAGGGTGTAGGGCGCGCCCCCTACCTTGTGGGCCCCTCGGTGACCCCCTGACCTAGATCTTCCTCCTAAATATTCACATATATTCCCAAACCACCAAAAGCATCCACGAAAACACTTTTCCACCACCGCAACCTTCTGTTCCCATGAGATCCCATCTTGGGGGCTTTTCCGGCATCCTATCGGAGGGTGATTCGATCACGAAGGGCACCACATCAACTCCATTGCCCTTCCGATGAAGCGTGGGTAGTCCACGTGAGACCTACGGGTCCATAGCTAGTAGCTAGATGGCTTCTTCTCTCTCTTTGATTCTCAAGACCGTGTTCTCCTCGATGTTCTTGGAGATCTATCCGATGCAATACTCTTTCGTGGTGTGTTTGTCGAGATCAGATGAATTGTGTATTTACGATCAGCTTATCTATGAATATTATTTGAATCTCCTCTGAATTCTTATATGCATGATTTGGTATCTTTGTATTTCTCTTCAAATTATTGGTTTGGTTTGGCCAACTAGATTGGTTTTTCTTGGAATGGGAGAGGTGCTTAGCTTTGGGTTCAATCTTGCATGATTTCACCCAGTGACAAAGTAGGGGTGGCGAGACACATATTGCATTGTTGCCATCAAGGATAAAACTATGTGGTTTTCATCATATTGCTTGAGTTAATTCCTCTACATCATGTCATCTTACTTAATGCATTACTCAGTTCTTTATGAACTTAATACTCTAGATGTAGGCAGGAGTCGGTCGATGTGTGTAGTAATATTAGTAGATGCAGAATTGTTTCGGTCTACTTGACACGGACATGATGCCTATATTGCATAATCATTGCCTTGGATATCGTCATAACTTTGCGCTTTTCTATCAATTGCTCGACAGTAATTTGTTCACCCACCGCATTATTTGCCTTCATGAGAGAAGCCTCTAGTGAAACCTATGGCCCCTATGTCTATTTTCCATCATATTAGTTTCCAATCTTCTATTTTCCATCATATTAGTTTCTGATCTACTATTTTGCAATCTTTTATTTTTAGATCTATAAACCAAAAAACCCAAAAATATTTTATCTTTTGTTTAGTTCTGTTTATCTATCTCTATCAGATCTCACTTTTGCAAGTGACTGTGAAGGGATTGACAACCCCTTTATTGCATTGGGTGCAAGTGTTTGATTGTTTGTGTAGGTATTGGTGATTTCTGCGTTCCTCTCCTACTGGATTGATACCTTGGTTCTCAAACTAAGGGACATACTTTTCTCTACTTTGTTGCATCACCCTTTCCTCTTCAAGGGAAAAACCAACGCAAGCTTAAGAAGTAGCAGGAAGAATTTCTATCGTCATTGCCGGTGAGATCTACGCCAAGTCAAGACATACCAAGTACCCATCATAAAACTCTCATCTCTTGCATTACATTATTAGCCATTCGCCTCTCATTTTCCCCTCCCCCACTTCTAAAATGATTTTCAAAACGATTTGCCTTTTTCTTTCTCCCTTCTTCCATTCGTCTTCTCATTTGCTTTTTTTCTTGTGTGTTAGATTGCTTGCCTCGTCTTTACCTTTTTCTTCTCGCTATGACTAGCGCTTTTACCCCTCCTTTGTCTCCGGACTTGGCAGTTCTTCACTACAAACAGAAACAAGGAGAAAATTTAAAAGATGTTTGGTATAGAATAATAGAATCTTATCGCAATTGTACTATAGAGAGGGGTATTAAGATTTTGCCTCATAATTTTTATGTTGGACTTACCATGTCCCATAGGCAACTTTTGGGTTTCGCTGCTAAAGGAATTTTTATTGAAATTGATGCCAACATTGCTTATGAGATAATAGAAGGAGTGGTAGGAATATCACCCCTAAAAAGGGATTGCATCATTCCCAAGAGGGAACACAAGTTTTTTAAAAATTATGTGAAGTACAGAAAAATTTGCAAAAATCTCTTGAACCTCTCAAGAATGTTAGTGGAAACCTCCACCACATGAATATGTCGATCACTCTTTGTAATAAGCGGTTGGATGCTCTAGATATCAAGATTTCAGAATATGAGAAGAAACAACCTCCTGAATTGGAGCTTAGTTCCACTAAAAAGATAAAAACCAAAGATGACAATACCTAGATCTATGTTTTATGTCTGGCTAAGGGCGTTAAAAAATAGCGCTTGTTGGGAGGCAACCCAATTTTATTTTTTTCTTGCTTTTTTGGTTCTGTTTTTAAATAAATAATTCATCTAGCCTCTGGTTTGATGTGTTTTTGTGTTTTAATTAGTGTTTGTGCCAAGTAAGACCTTTGGGATGGCTTACGATGATAGTTGATTTGATCTTGCTGAAAAACAGAAAGTTTTGCGCCCAGAAAAATAATTTTCATAATTCATATAAGTGTGCTTTTGATCTGATTTTTTTACAAAAGATTGATATATAAATTGCCCAGGTTATCCTAATTTTTCAGAATTTTTGGAGTTACAGAAGTATTAGAAGTTCTCTGATTGCTACAGACTGTTCTGTTTTTGACAGATTCTGTTTTCTTTGTGTTGTTTGCTTATTTTGATGAATCTATAGGTAGTATCGGGGTGTGTGAATCATGGAGAAGTTGGAATACAATAGATATTACACCAATATAAATAAAGAATAAGTTCACGACAGTACCATAAAGTGGTGATTTATTTTCTTATACTAACGGGTCTCATAAGATTTTCTGTTGAGTTTTGTGTTGTGAAGTTTTCAAGTTTTGGGTAAGGATTTGATGGACTATGGAATAAGGAGCGGCAAGAGCCTAAGCTTGGGGATGCCCAAGGCACCCCAAGGTAATATTCAAGGACAACCAAGAGCCTAAGCTTGGGAATGCCCTGGAAGGCATCCCCTCTTTCGTCTTTGTTTATCGGTAACTTTACTTGAGGCTAAATTTTTATTCACCACATGATATGTGTTTTGCTTGGAGCTTCTTGTGTGATATGAGTCTTTGATTTTTAGTTTGCCACAATCATCCTTGATGTACACACCTTTTGAGAGGGACACGCATGAATCGTGATTTATTAGAATACTCTATGTGCTTCACTTATATCTTTTGAGCTAGGCAATTTTGCTCTAGTGCTTCACTTATATCTTTTTAGAACATGGCGGTGGCTTTATTTTATATAAATTTTTGAACTCTCATTCTTCACTTATATTATTTTGAGAGTCTCTAAACAACATGGTAATTTGCTTAGGTTATGAATTTAGTCCTAATATGATAGGCCGGGATATAATAAAAACTTTCATATAAACTGCATTGAATACTATGAGAAGTTTGATTCATTATGATTGTTTTGAGATATGAGGATGGTGATATTAGAGTCATGCTAGTGAGTAATTGTGGATTGGTAAGAATACTTGTGTTAAAATTTGTGATCACTGTAGCATGCACGTATGGTGAACCGTTATGTAACGAAGTCGGAGCATGATTTATTTACTGATTGTCATCCTTTGTGTGGAGGTCGATGGTTAACTCCTACCAACCCTTCCCCTAGGAGCATGCGCGTAGTACTTTGTTTCGATGACTAATAGATTTTTGCAATAAGTATGTGAGTTCTTTATGACTAATGTTGAGTCCATGGATTATACGCACTCTCACCCTTCCACCATTGCTAGCCTCTCTAGTACCTAGCAACTTTCGCCGGTGCCATATACCCACCATATACCTTCCTCAAAACAGCCACCATACCTACCTATTATGGCATTTCCATAGCCATTCGGAGATATATTGCCATGCAACTTTCCACCGTTCCGTTTATTATGACACGCTTCATCATTGTCATATTGCTTTGCATGATCATGTAGTTGACATAGTATTTGTGGAAAAGCCACCATTCATAATTCTTTCATACATGTCGCTCTTGAGTCATTACACATCCTGGTACACCGCCGGAGGCATTCATATAGAGTCATATTTTGTTCTAGTATCGAGTTGTAATTTTTGAGTTGTAAGTAAATAAAAGTGTGATGATTTTCATTATTAGAGCATTGTCCCATGTGAGGGAATTAAAAAAAGAGAGGCCAAAGAAGCCAAATAAAAAAAAGAGGCCAAAGAATCCATTCAAAAAAATGAGAGAAAAGAGAGAAGGGGCAATGTTACTATCCTTTTCCACACTTGTGCTTCAAAGTAGCACCATGACCTTCATGATAGAGAGTTTCCTATTTTGTCACTTTCATATACTAGTGGGAATTTTTCATTATAGAACTTGGCTTGTATATTCCAACGATGAACTTCCTCAGATGACCTAGGTCTTATGAGCAAGCAAGTTGGATGCACACCCACTTAGTTTCTTTTTGAGATTTCATAAACTTGTAGCTCTAGTGCACCTGTTGCATGGCAATCCCTACTCACTCACATTGATATCTATTGATGGGCATCTCCATAGCCCGTTGATACGCCTCATTGATGTGAGACTATGTCCTTCTTTTTGTCTTCTCCACAACCACCATATTCATTCCACCTATAGTGTTATGTCCATGGCTCACGCTCATGTATTGCATGAAAGTTGAAAAGGTTTGAGAATACTAAAGTATGAAACAATTGCTTGGCTGAAATCGGGGTTGTGCATGATTTGAATACTTTGTGTGATGAAGATGGAGCATAGCTAGACTATATAATTTTGTAGGGATAGATTCCTTTAGCCATAGTATTTTGAGAAGACACGATTGCTTTATTAGTATGCTTGAAGTATTATTCTTTTTATCTCAATATCAAACTTTTGTTTTGAATCTTATGGATCTAAACATTCATGCCACAATGAAGAAAATTACATGAATAAATATGTTAGGTAGCATTCCACATCAAAAATTCTGTTTTTATCATTTACCTACTCAAGGACAAGCAGGAATTAAGCTTGGGGATGCTTGATACGTCTCCAATGTATCTATAATTTTTGATTGTTCTATGCTATTATATTTTCTGTTTTGGATGTTTTATATGCATTAATATGCTATTTTATATTATTTTTGGGACTAACCTATTAACCTAGATCCCAGTGGCAGTTTCTATTTTTTCCTTGTTTTTGAGCTTCACAGAAAAGGAATACTAAACGGAGTCCAAACGGAATAAAACTTCACGATGATTTTTCTTGGACCAAAAGACATCCAGGGAACTTGGAGTTCAAGTCAGAAGAGCCACAAGGCGGCGACAAGGGTGGAGGGCGCGCCCCGGGGGGTAGGGCATGCCCCCTACCATGTGGGCCCCTCGGTGACCCCCTGACCTAGATCTTCCTCCTATATATTCACATATATTCCCAAACCACCAGAATCATCCACGAAAACACTTTTCCACCGCCGCAACCTTCTGTTCCCATGAGATCCCATCTTGGGGGCTTTTCCGGCATCCTACCGGAGGGGGATTCGATCACGGAGGGCATCTACATCATCTCTATTGCCCTTCCGATGAAGCGTGAGTAGTCCACCTCAGACCTACGGGTCCATAGCTAGTAGCTAGATGGCTTCTTCTCTCTCTTTGATTCTCAATACCATGTTCTCCTTGATGTTCTTGGAGATCTATCCGATGTAATACTCTTTTGCGGTGTGTTTGTCGAGATCCGATGAATTGTGGATTTATGATCAGCTTATCTATGAATATTATTTGAATCTCCTCTGAATTCTTATATGCATGATTTGGCATCTTTATATTTCTCTTCAAATTATCGGTTTGGTTTGGCCAACTAGATTGGTTTTTCTTGCAATGGGGGAGGTCCTTAGCTTTGGGTTCAATCTTGCGTGATTTCACCCAGTGACAAAGTAGGGGTAGTGAGACACGTATTGCACTATTGCCATCGAGGATAAAAAGATGGAGTTTCATCATATTGCTTGAGTTAATTCCTCTACATCATGTCATCTTACCTAATGTGTTACTCTGTTCTTTATGAACTTAATACTCTAGATGCAGGCAGGAGTCGGTTGATGTGTGGAGTAATAGTAGTAGATGCAGAATCATTTCAGTCTACTTGACACGGAGGTGATGCCTATATTGCATAATCATTGCCTTGGATATCGTCATAACTTTGCGCTTTTATATCAATTGCTTGACAGTAATTTGTTCACCCACCATATTATTTGCCTTCATAAGAGAAGCCTCTAGTGAAACCTATGCCCCCGGGGTCTATTTTCCATCATATTAGTTTTCGATGTTCTATTTTCCATCATATTAGTTTCCGATCTACTATTTTGCAATCTTTTATTTTCATGTCTATAACCAAAAAAACCAAAAATATTTTATCTTTTGTTTAGTTCTATTTATCTATCTCTATCAGATCTCACTTTTGCAAGTGACCTGAAGGGATTGACAACCCCTTTATCACGTTGGGTGCAAGTGTTTGATTGTTTGTGCTGGTATTGGTGATTTGTGCGTTCTTCTCCTACTGGATTGATACCTTGGTTCTCAAACTGAGGGAAATACTTATCTCCACTTTGCTGCATCACCCTTTCCTCTTCAAGGGAAAAACCAACATAGGCTCAAGAGGTAGCACTCACAACTTCTCCATTAATGGCGGCCGAGCCGCTGTTTAACACGCGGTTCATTAAAGCACCTAGACGGAGGGTGTTTGCTTGTGATCCCATGGCCCCTCTCAATGTTAGCATTTGCTTTGTTCATGTTTTCAACTCGTATTCCGGATAATTTAAAATGCCACATAGGGCAATGGATAATACGACGACAGATAAAATGGCAACAGATAATACGACGACAAATAAAATAGCAACGGATATATAATACAATGACAAATTTATAGTGGCTCGGATAATAATTGTCTTACATATTCCGGATAATTTAAAATGCCACATGCGGCAAAGCCCGGAAGACAAGGGGGCAAGAGAAGAAGGAAATCGCAGACAACAATCTGGATCGCTACTGTCTCTACTCCTCGATGGATCGCCGGGCGACGACATCCTCCAGCTCCTTCTTCAATTCATGACGACTTTGCTTGACAACAGCCACGGATTCCTCCACCTTCTACTCGCGCTCGATCTGGAGCTTCCTCAAGTCACCCATCAATTCCTCGATGACCACTTTTAGCGTCATACCCAAGGCACTGCTCTGCATGCAGCATCTTCCAGCCGACGGCCTCCTCCTCCTTCTCGATGAGTGCCTTGAGGAGCTTTGCATTGTCACCCATGAGTTGCTCTACGAGGCCGGTCACCTTCTCAAGCGAGGCATCGCTGATCTCGAGCAGCTTCATCAAGTCGTCGACCATCTCCTGGTGCTTAATGAGGCCAGCGAGAATGCCGTCGTCACTGGCTAAGGACTTTAGCAATGCCAGCTCATCGCGATCGCTGACGCGGCGAGTCTGCTTGTCAAAGCCCTCGCGTGCCGGTGAGAGCTCGTTCGAGGGCTCCACGACGCGTCAGGACATCTTTGTTGCGGCTGCCGCATAGCGGCGGGAACCTCTCTAGTGCTTCCGCGACCTTGTTCTTTGGTCTTTGGTTATATGTCCACCCGAAACTCCTTCTCCCGGTCATGGCGGAACAACTTGACAGGAAAGACCAGTTTTGTGGGTGATGAGGAGAGGAATTGTGAAGTAATTTTCGAGTGGGTAGTTTTTATAGCCTGGTGCAAAGTGTGACACATATTGGTTTGATCGGTGTGAATAGATTTGCAATTACTTATTGCATTGTAATCTGCAATGTGACGAGAAACAAGGTCAAAATTTATTAATGGTTTTGGGCTCGAAACCCGTTTCTGTTGTTCTGACTCATCGCAAAAAGTTCTTATGGATAAACCATATGCCACACATCGGAAGCCCAAAACGGTCCCGGATGGCGTACGTGGACCCGCGTTATCGGATGTATGTGTACGTGTCTGCCCACTATCACACACGGTCAAGATATCACTATCGTGTCAGATGGATGCGCCATCGCGCCTCCCGCGGGGTGCCAGAAGGTTTACCACATGGTTGCTCGCCGTTGAGGCGGCCACGGTATGCTCTACTCGTCGTTGAGGCGGCCGCGGCGTGCTCTACTCGCATCCGTCTGCACGTTTTGCTTGCCGTTGAGGTGGCCGCGGCGTGCTGCCCTCTGGCATCCCTACGCGCTCTGCTCGCCGTTGAGGGAAATTTACAATGGCAACAATTGATAATTGTCTTACATATTCAGGATAATTTAAAATTCCACATGCGGCAATGCCTAAAACACTCACGGCCTACATATGCATACAATTATAATAAAATATAGGCTAAAAGGCTAAGCTGGCGGCCTTCTGATGACGGTCTTCTTGGACTCCATGATCAGCATAGCACCCTTGCGGCCGTTCATTCCAAGTGTCCCGACCCGCCTCCGCCTACAGAGCTGCTGGTGTCGGGAGGCTCTTGGGGCTGCTGGGCCTCTTCTAGAAGAGCTTGACAGCGCGCAATCACGCGCATGACATCTCCGCGGAACCGCTCCATTTCCACTGGCCTGGTAGCAAATTCCGTCCATCACCTGCATCCTCAAGATACCACATTGGCGATCTTCTACTTCATCAGGGACGTCAACTCCTCCAAAGATGCGCTCTATCTTGGCCACCACATCATCGGGATCGAGGTTGACACGGCCGCCGCCGGCAATGATGAAGCCGCATGTTGGTTGTGTCTTGACTGAATTGTAGAGGTCCTCTGCCCATTCCTTGCGGGGCATCAGGCTCTCAATGAGCACTGGTGACGATGGCTCTTCGGGTGGGTCGTTGATCATGCCGCCAAGCATCTCTACATCTTTTGCACGGTGGATGGCAAACTGCTCATCACACTTCCTCTGCAATATGTTGATTGTGCGCCCAAGGACTGTCACGCCGATATCGCTGCCGATGGGCCATGGTGCCTGCACCGGCCTATGAAGCTCTTGCTCCTCGACCTGCTCTGGCTCGTTCTCCTCACCGAAGATGTAACACAGGTAGGGGTCGACATTGAAGCTTTGGTCGTTGCCTGACATGCTTGGAATAACTAATGGTAGATGGGTGAGGACTAGACATGCGCACATTGTCGCGATGGTGCGTTGGCACCTGGGTTATATGCAGCAAGCCGTTAGCTGGTGGCGGGAAACCGATGAGGGAAGAGGCGAGGATTTTACAATTCACTCATGTGGAGCGCGGGAAGCATTCACTTGAGCGCGGGAAGACTAAGTGGAGCACATAACCCGAATACTGTATGCGGTGCCACGTGTTATCTATGACACGCGTGTTAACATAAGGAAACATATGTGTAACTTACTAATCATCGCACACGAGTACTCACACGAGTACTCGCGGACGCATCGTGTGCAATACTCCTAGCCACCGCAAGCAACTAGTTTGCAATTTTCAAAGTTTTTTGTACACATAGAATCACACACGAATTAACTGTAGTAACCATCTGTGTTATAATTTCACATCGCAAACAGTTCATCCGAGTGGGTTGTTTGTTGCGTATCACACACATCTTATTTACACGAATCGTTTGTATTCTTTTGGCTCATCGCAAGCAGTTCATCTATGTGAACTGCATGCCGCATATCACACACATCTTGTTAAGTTGAACCGTTTCTGTTATGTTCCCCAGTCGAAAACAGTTCGTCCGAGTGAATAGTATGCCGTATATCACATGCACCTTGATCTGGCTGACCATTTTTGTTGTGTTCCCTAATAGAAAACAGTTCATCGGAGCAAACTGTATGTTGTACATCGCACACACATTGATATGGCTGCCCATTTGTGTTGTTTTGTATCATCGCAAACAGTTCGTATGGATCAAGCGTATGCCCCGCATCGCACACGTAACTAAAATCTGAACCGTGTTTCATGTCTCCGCCATCGCAAACGTTTTGCATATTTTTTGATGGTTTTTTACATCCCCGTTTGCGATTAATGCATCGCACACAGTTTCATCAAAGGGTCTCTGACCGTAGTGTCGCGTTAGCAGCATCCTACAATAGTGCTAGCAAAGCTCTGGAGCATGTATGAGGAGGGAAACAAAGGTAGACTTAGAGAAAGTGTTGTCAACGCAGAAGAATATTTAAGATGCGGGATAAAAAGAGGAAGATGGAGAATGAGCTCAGGTTTTTTAAATTAGACTTTGCTAAGATGGTGTTGGCGAAGGAGGAGGCACTTTCCCAGTTGGCAAGTGCAAAACAGGTTCTTACTAAACTGAAAGCAGAGGTGGATAAGACGAGCCTGGATGATCTCTATTAGGGAAATGAATATATTGTTCTAATATTGTTCTTATGAAGGTGAATTAGCTATATGATGTACTGTGCTGTTTTCAGGTAGCCATCATACTGTGATGTTAAAGTATATTTATGTGTCTGATATGAAATTGGCAAACATCTGTTCGATATGAAATGTGAATTTGCGTAATACTGTAATTATTAATTATAAACTAATAAACCTGCTAAATGGGTCATGGAACTTTGCAAACGGTTCTAGCAATAAAAGCGCTTGTGATGGATAGCCCAATGTCATACAGTTTTCTTCATCAAATCATGTGTGATGTAGTTGAATAAAAGCAAATGGCTAACCGAGGCAGAGCATGTGTGATAGTTACACCTATCACACATGAGGCTATACATAAAATTGTGTGGGATGTATATACGAACGGAAACGTTTTCCCTGGACTGACTGTGTGGGATGTACATACGAATGGAAAGATACTTCTTGAATTGACTGTGTGGGGTGTACATAAGAACGGAAACGTATTCCTTGGATTGACTGTGTGGAATATACATAACAAACGGAAAAGTTTGTCTGGGACTGACTGTGTGGTATGTACTTACGATCAGAACCGATTAGGCATGTATAACCGTATTTGATCACTCACCGTCGCACACGATCTCACTTTGTCCAGCGTGTGTGACTGGAGGGCCTATCCCTGACGGTTTCTAGGTCGTGTGGGAAGGATCCCCCTATCGCAGTCACTCACTTGGCGCCGGTTCAAAATGCCGTCGCGGAAAGGGGTTAAAAACCGTTTGTATAGCACCTCATTGTACCAATGGATTATGCAAAGCAATATGGCAATGAACATGTATGTCATGAAAACGGAAGGTGGAAGTTGCATGGCAATATATCTCAGAATGACTATGGAAATGCCATAATAGGTAGGTATGATGGCTGTTTTAAGGAAGATATAAGGAGGCTTATGTGTATAGAGCATATCATATCACGGGGTTTGGATGCACCGACGAAATTTGCACCAACTCTCGAGGTGAGAAAGGGCAGTGCACGGTGCTGAAGAGGCTAGCAAATTGAGGAAAGATAAGAGTGCATATAATCCATGGACTCACATTAGTCATAAAGAACTCGCATACTTATTGTGAAAGCCAATAGATCCCCCCTCCGGCAGAGCTCCGGAACATGCCTACAGATTGGATCTTCACGAAACTGGAACTTGTGGCGGCGAAAAAATTCTTCTAAAAACATGGTGTAGGGTTTTGGTATTTATAGGAGTTTATGGCTATGAAACGGACGAAAGGCGGTGAAGGTGGGACCCACATAGCCCAGGGGCGTGCCAGGTGGCCATGTGGGCCCCCTATGGCTCCTCTTAACTCCCCCGAAGCTTCCTGGGTCCTTCCTTACCCGACAAAATCGTATTAAATCGGTAAGTTATTTTGACCTTCGTAGATATTGACTTTTTGTAAAAACCAAAAACATGCAGAAAAACGAGAACTGACACTAGGCACTAAAATTAATAGGTTAGTATAAAATGGTATAGAAAGTATACAAAGTGACAATATAATAGCATGCAACAATAAAAAAATACATTTGAGACGTATCACTCTTTTGTAGCGCGCCACACACTCCTCAACAACAACGAGAGCACAATGGTGAGGACTAGAGACCTTCCCTGCAGCAACAACATAACGACGACCCTCATATGCAGCACCACACGCTCGTCTGCTGCAACGAGAGCACAACAACGCGGACCTTGCAGGCCAACACTCTCACCTACAGCAGAGAGAGCACCTACCATGGGCCGTCCAACATTGGCGCCCTCGCTTTGCAGCATGACAACATAGACCAACAAGCTCGCCTACAACAACGACAACACAATAGCCCTCGCTCGTAGCACCACGGGCTCCTCTGCAGCAGCAAGATCACGCTCCTTTGGCTTTGCAGCACCGGAGCACTCGCCTAAGGCAAAAGCACGACGAGGAAGACAACCTCACCTGCAGCAATGCGCGCACCTCTGAAGCAGTACGAGCATGACGACGTGGGCCTTGCAGCAGCTGATGTCGTGAAGAAGGGCGATCGTCCCTTGCAGCTGTGGGGTGGGGGGAAGGGCAACCATGGTGGTGTTGCAAAGATGAAGACACTGGCGCGCTATGCTGTCATGTGAGGGGTGGGGGAGATGAGGGAAGGTGATCAGATGACAATGGGTGGACGCATCGAACGACTGGTTAGGCGGCTGATCCCTAGCCGGCTCATGCCGTGCGTTCGATGGAAGGAGACGTTTCCATCGACTACGAGGGCGTTTGTGGCGACTTCATCAATCTCAAGATGACATGTCGGCCCAGTCTCTCTGCGGGCTCATAGGGATAGGGTGTGTGTACGTGCGTTCGCATGGGTATAAGCATCTGCATATGTACGGTGTTGTGTTAAAAAATGGTATTTCGTGAACTATGTTTTTTTTTGGGGTTTCGCAAACTATGTTTTTGAAGAGAGAGGCGTTTTGGCCGCTAGGCTTAGATGAGCCCGGGAGTGAACACAAATATTGTTAAAAATACCAAATAATTTTAAAAAAATTCAAAAAAAATTGTGGAGAAAGATGATTGAGTGCATGATGTCCATGACAAATTTCAAAGCATTTGGATATCTAAGTAGCTTTCAGCAAAAAAAGAAAATTTGGGGGTTGTTGAAAAAGTTTATTGTTTATGCATTTTTTGGACCGGGTTTTGTTATTGACTAAGAGCTATTCAGATGTTCAAATGCTTTGATATTTGGCATGCACCTCATGCACTAAGTCATCTTTCTCCACAAAAATATTCGTATTTGTTTTAGATTTTTCTTGTATTATTTTTAAGTTTACTGTTCACCAGGTGCAGATGAGCCCGGCCTCAGAATTAGATATTCGGTTTTTTGCAGATTGCAAGTGGCCCATTTAAAGTTGGGCTAGACTGGACCTTCTTCAACTAGCCCACAGTCCAGGCGAGACGTGACCACTTGTTATCGTCCCATATTTCTCAAAAAAAAAAAAACTTGTTATCGTCCCATCGATCCCCCACCAGCCAAGCCCCCCGCTACCTCCGCCGCTTCTCGCCGGCGACATCGGTGAGCGTACGGACCCGCCCGTGGCCCGGAGATACAAATTCCGCCATCCCCGGGGGTCACCTGTCATCACCATCCGAGTTCTGGTGAGCCCGCCGTTGCTCGCCTGCTAGGCTCTACCCGTTTTGTTCTGTCTTACCGGCACTTGTTGGGGGTTCCTCCACTGGTAACACCTCGATTTGCTGATATTTTGCGGTTTGCCTGTTCGATTCCAAAAGAAAAGTCTGTTGTTGGTAGCTGCTTGGTAGATGGAGGCGCTCCTTTGATTATAGGACCAGTCTCGGAGCCATAATGGGAAGCAAGGCTGTACATATCGCGTCGTGTCAGCGTGTGGTTACCCCATAGAATCATTCGATATGTAGTTGCTTCAATGGCACAACTTCATTGAACTCCCTAGGTTCTGTGTTGTCTGAATCTAGTTAGGGCAATATGTTGTTTGATGTGGGTTTGACGACCTAGTAATCGGTCCTTTTTTTTGTTAGGAAAATAGGAACAAAGTTGTAGGAATGTATATCTGTGTGAGCATGTATTAATGTTTCGCTGTATAATCGAAGTTTGAGGGAAAATCGATTATCATTTCCATACATCAATTTAGTATATCTGTGTGAGCATGTATTAATGTTTCGCTGATATCTTCGTGTAGGCATTTTAGATATGCAGGGTTGTTATTAGTAAGTACTTATGCTACTTATGAGATCCGTGACGCAACTAAGTTGGTGGGCTGGTTCTTGTTTAGCTTGCCTCGCTATTAGTTTGCCAAAGCATATCTTTCTTCGGCTACCACCCAGTTAGCGCCCTCCATTTTTCCGTCAAACCTTTGTTTTTAGCTTCTACTAGGCAACATTTCCTGACATTTATGTGTTGTTCATCCAGTGGTGCCTTAAATTGGTGAAATCGATACACGGCTATTGGAAACTTTATTGTTTAGTCTCATCATATTCATGACTCATCAAAAGCGTGAAGCCAGTTCCAGCAATGAAGATTGGGTATCAAAACGCCCAAAAGGTGCTGCCACTTCTACTGAAAAGGATTGTCAAGTAGAGACTGCTGGTTCTCAAGAAATGAATGGTGAAAAGAGAGACACCCCTCAAAATGGAAGCAACTTGCCGCTAGACCCATGCATCTCGGATGAGAAATCCACAACCATCTTGGAAGTTCCAAGTCAGCAAGAGATGATACTAACTAGTGTTGAAGCCGATGCTGCAGAAGACAAGGGCTGCAGGCATACAATGGAGGATGCCTGGGTGGTGCTTCCTGATGCTAGCATGGGATCTCCTGGAAATTTGAGGTGCCCCTCTTTCTCTTCATATTAATTACTTGCATGCAATGTATGTAGCTAATGTAGGTAGCTTGATGCAGATCTGCACATTTTGCAATATATGATGGGCATGGTGGCCGCTTGGCCGCGGAGTATGCACAGAAGCACTTACACCCGCATGTTATTGCTGCAGGATTACCACGTGAGTTGGTCTGTTCACATTGTCTGCTTCTGTTCAATATTTTCATTACTCATTAGTATGTTATGATGTATTTGTTCTGTCTTCAGTTGCTCGTACTGAGGGGTGCAAGCGGCATCCCGCTTCGTCCCATGAAATTCGTCAATTAGTTCATAATCTGCTCATCACTTGCTTAAAATTAACACTACACTTCTACTATGGTATTGCCCGGTAGCCCGCCCTGCTTGCAATTTTTCTCGTACAGATGGATTTTTTCTTACTTGTTTTTTCATTTTTTTAGTGCTACACTCAGATGGTTTCTTTGCATCCTCCTTGGAATGGTGTTTCACTGACACTTATCCTAATGTTTTCTTCCGCTTCTTTGTCTATTCAACTACTGTCTCATTGGAGTTTTAGTAATTTCTATCCTCATTTTTTTCTTCTCCTTCTATGCCTACTCAACAGTTGTCTTTTTTTAGTAAATTTTATCCTCATTTTTTCTTCTGCTTCCATGCCTATTCAACTAACGTCTCCCTGGAATATCTTTGTGTGCAATCAAGGCGAAGCTTTTCATGATAGCTTCCATTTATGATTGTGCACTTCGCATCTTCTCCTTTGGCCTGGTCGATGAGGAATTGATATCTATTAGATCACTTGACCATTTATTGCTTCTTGACATCAACTCCTCACTGAGAGGGCTAACTTTTGGACTTTCAATTTGTACAAAATTAAGTTTATACCTTCTATTTTTCGTTTATGTTGATTAGGAGACTATTTCATGAGTGATTCATGTTCAAATTAACGTGCATGATTCTGATATTCCAGTTGTGTTTATTCTGTTGTTGGCCATTTAACTAATATTGATATATTGTCTTGCAGATGAATGTTAAAGTGGCAAAGAAGGCCATTATTGAAGGTATTTAGTACATGAAATTCTTCTCTTGTCTAGACTCTAGACTATAACAGCGCTAATAATACTAGTTAGAAGAGTCCTACTAGTTTCATCGCTGTACTTCACAATTTTCATTATGCATACAATAAAAAAAATGGTCTTTATCTTATTCAAGGATCAAATTGATTCTATATTTCTGCACTAACATGGAAGGCAGCCTTGGCCCTTATGGGCTGTTTGGTTTTCGCCTGGGTGCGCCCTGCCAATCATGGGCGAGCCAATTAATTGACGCAGCATCTGGCCGCCCCGGACTTGCCAACTTTTTGGCGTCAAACTGAACTAGGGGAGCCAGAGTGGGCTGGGCGTACCAAAATATTGGCTCCCATCCAAACGGGAAGCCAGGCTTGGTCAACGACCAATTCTTTGGATCGGCAGTTGAGGGCTGCAATCCAAACAGCCCCTTAATCCTTGAGCATGTTACATGCTGGTGAGGTTATTTTAGAATTCTTAAGATATTTCTCAGTTTCTCTAACTGTCATTCTAGAATAAATGTATTGTATGGTAAATGGCAATGGGAATTGCCATCTTGTATGTGATTTTCAGCTTTTGAGTTGACATGATTTTAGTTCCGCTTTACACTAGCATTTTGCCAGTACAGCATATTATTTTTCTTCTGTGCTTCTATGGTGCCTTTTTGCTCTTTGTTTCTTCTTATTGCCCATTCAATGTTCTTCCGTTTTAAGTTTGTTTGTTATTTTTATACCACTGATTTATCTTGACCTAATGCTTATTGTTTGTAGGTTTCCGTAAAGCTGATGAATCACTACTGCAAGAAAGTGCTAAAGGTAAGAAATTATGGTCTCAACTTTCATCATTTGTTCCTCTGCAATTTCCAGTGTTTGTGACGCCAGTTTGCCCAGGCACTCTTTTTCTGAATGGCTGGTTAGACCTATGTCCCTTATTGGGACATTATCTAGCAGGGCTAGTGTACTGATATACTTATTACTGGTTAGACTAACTTATAAAATGATGTAGAGGGTATCCTACGTACAGTAGATCTTTCCTTGGCTCATAAGCCACCTCCTTGTGGTAAAAAACTGAAGCTGATGGCTGGTGCTTCGTGTGTGTTTAGGCAAGGAAGGGTGCTATAAACTTCTATAGTATTCCACTAGCGGACCAGTTGAGCTGGGCCAGCTTTGCAGCCAATCTCCACTATTATCTTTCTTCCTTTTACCTATATCTCTTTCTTCTCCCTTGCAATTGGTGGTTTTCTAGGCAGTGCCTATGTGCGTCTAGATGGTCACCCATCACCCCGCCTAAGAGCTAGCACTTTTTCTGAACCTTGGCTGGTGCTTTGAGCTAAAGATAGGTAAATCAACACAATGACATAGGGTGAGCCTCGGTTCTTACAGTGACTAGGATAACCTCTTAGTTATGATGGCAAATTGACAATAGTAGACATTTTGTTGTACCAAGTAGGCAAGTATGCAGGGCCTAGAAATATGGCAGTGTCGAAAAACTATTATTTAAGTTTATTTCTTTCTTATCAGTTGCTTCTCTCATGATATTAATAGTACTCACGTGTCTTGTCTATAGGAAACTGGCAAGATGGCGCAACAGCTGTATGTGTTTGGGTTTTGGGACAGACGGTAAGTTTACAGTACCAGGTTTTTTCTTCATTATGCACAACCTTTTTTGCACCGTCATACTCTGGAATTCGTTTTGGTTATCCAGTTTGGAGTTTGTATGGAATCAGGGTCTATGAGATTATTTGGTCCTTTATTAAATATATACTTCCATTCACCTAGTAGGAGATACTGTTTCATCAGTGTGCCCATGATTAATTATTTTTATATCACATGCCTACCTTCAAGGCAGCATAACTCTGGCATAATCGACTGTGACTAATCTACCAACAACATAATTAACTCGTTGGTTTCTCTTCTTATGCGCAACAAACTCTAATTATGTGGTGTTATCTTTTTGGTACGGAATGCTCATGCTTGATTTGAGATGCATAATTTGTTCATTTTGCAAATTTTTACGTGTGAAATCTCAATCCTTAATTTTACACTCCCTCCGTTCCAAAATATAAGGTGTACTAGGTTTTTCAAAAGTCAAACATGTGCATGTTTGACCAAGTTTTGAGAAAAGAATACCAATATCTACAGTACCAAATTTGTATCATTATATCCATCACGAAAAGTATTTTCATATTTTATTTTGTATTGTAAATGTCGATATTTTATTCTATAATCTTGGTCAAACATACACAAGTTTCACTTGCATGAATATCGATACACCTTATATTCTGGAATGGAGGGAGTACTATTTAATCGTTGCAATCTATTTGCATAAGCTTTGTTGACATGTTCCAGGTTTTAGTTGCGAATGCTGGGGATGCTAAAGCAGTATTAGCTCGTTCTACTTCAACTGATGGTGAAGGTGCGGTGGCTGACACCAAAAGTCCACTGAAAGCTATTGTTTTGACAAGAGAACACAAAGCCATCTTTCCACAAGAACGCTCGAGAATCCAGAAGGTGAATAGCTTTATGGTTCCAACATTAATTCAGTTCTCCCTCATAAATTATGTTTTTCTTCGTTTTGTATGTTCCAAATGAAACAGCTCCCTGCTTGGTCTATAGTTGCCAATGCAAGGATGTTGTATCATTTTTTTTTTGGCACCATAAGTTGTCAAATCAGATCTGATTATGGCAATTATACCAAATTGAAGCCTCATATTATTCTAGTTTGTTTGCATGACTTTGTCGAGCATTAGAATATTAGCATTTTGGTTGTGCATCCAACCTATGCCTAGTTGCAACAACAACAACAACAACAGCCTTTAGTCCCAAACAAGTTGGGGTAGGCTAGAGGTGAAACCCATAAGATCTCGCGACCAACTCATGGCTCTGGCACATGGATAGCAAGCTTCCACGCACCCCTGTCCATAGCTAGTTCTTTGGTGATATTCCAATCATTCAGGTCTCTCTTAACGGACTCCTCCCATGTCAAATTCGGTCTACCCAGACCTCTCTTGACATTCTCCGCACGCTTTAGCCGTCCGCTATGCACTGGAGCTTCTGGGGGCCTGCGCTGAATATGCCCAAACCATCTCAGATGATGTTGGACAAGCTTCTCCTCAATTGGTGCTACCCCAACTCTATCTCGTATATCATCATTTCGGACTCTATCCTTCCTCGTGTGGCCACACATCCATCTCAACATACGCATCTCCTCCACACCTAACTGTTGAACCTATGCCTAGTTGCCTTGCTCTAATTGCTACCAATTGTTAGCAATAGGAATTAGCTGATTTGTGATAAGAAGTACAAATTTGTTCTCCTGTAGTCCATTTGCTCCTCTATTGATTTTCTTCTGTGGTCTCATTTGCTCCTGATTTTACCACTGCTCTCCAAATGCCGTATTTGATGAGGTTACCATTGCATATTAAATGTTCATTTTGATGTGTCTTGGCTCACGGTTAATTTAACCTTGTTCTTGTACAAAGGCTGGAGGTTCTGTTGGTCCCAATGGAAGACTACAAGGGCGCATTGAAGTATCTAGAGCTCTTGGAGATCGTCACTTTAAGAAGGTTTACTGATGCAGATTTATTTGCTGATATTTTTTATTCTGGTGTTCCATTTGTGTATATGGAAAATATATACTGTTGGAGTATACCACTTTCCTCCTCCTTTTTCTTAAGCTATAGGAATTAGACCCTCAATTCTCATGCCCATCTACCAAATAGATGACATTTCTTAGTATAAGTTATTCATCACTCAATGGAACTCCTTTGTGAGTTCCAGGAGCATAGGGTCACTGATAATGACCACAGAGATGTATCTGTTTGCTTAGAAATAATTATGCTTACAGTTATGCGCACTTTTATGTTTATTCTAGACCAAGTAGTTTTTTTTTCTTTGGCAGAAAGATCAAGTAGTGAAGTTTTTTATTTCTGGGATGCTAGTAAACCCTCGTATCAAACTATCAGTTATATTTTCTCACTTGGCCATCCGTTTGCAAGAATGCAATAATGGAGGTACCCATGGGAGAGTTCATGAAAACACAGATCTGTTGTATAGAGTTCACATCCATTGGGTACAACTTTGGACTTGCATTTCTAATTTATGCCAGTCGCTAGTTCTTACATTATGTTGCTCACATCCAAATCTGTTGAAGACTCAAACACTCTGCATTTGTATGAGGTACCCACATTACAGAGATAATTTTACAACATTTGCTAAAGGTTCTATCTATGTTTTGCGAAGACATAGACTGTCTTGTTTTTGCACATGAAGCTGTGTCTAGCCAAAATACCCAATATTTTTTATTCATCACCACATCTATCGGAAAAGAAAAAAAACGTGTTCCATTGCATGCTTAATCCAAGCTCCTTAAGCACGCTTTCTGAAAGCTAGTTATGTTAACAATGCTGTCTATAAATGGAGCATCAACATATATCAATCAACTATCGTGCAGGTGGGGTTGATTGCAACACCAGATGTCCATTCTTTTGAACTAACAGTGAAGGACCATTTCATCATTCTTGGGTGTGATGGCTTGTGGGGAGTATGTTTATTTCCCGTTTCTTTGCTATATTAGTTTTTGCTTCATTTGGATTTCTTCAATCATATTTGTGGTAAGTCTTAACTTTCTATGTGAACCCAGGTGTTTGGGCCAAGTGACGCTGTTGAATTTGTCCAGAAGCAATTGAAGGTGTTATTTCTTCAAACTAATCTCTATAACTCTAAATACGTTTGTTTCTTGTACCCACTATTTTCTGCTAGTTATCTCTTCTGAGGTAAAAGTGATTAGATTTTGATTGGACGATGCTGAAATTGAATTGTAAGACTATTTTGTAGTAAACTCGTGTTACTCATTCTCTCATGGATGTGATTACCTGTGTATATATGGTAGAGCTCCATGATCTCATGATGTAGCCGTGACCTGGGGGAGCTCTTGGGCCAAAGGTTGCAAGTGGCCAGGCGCAGGCGCCCAGCGCAGTATTAATAACTAGGGTTTTGGAAGGGAGAATTTCTTGGGAAAAGATGTTATAATTTAAACTTGTACTCCCTCTGTAAACTAATAGTATAAGATCTTTTAGATCACTAAAGTAAAAGATCTATACTTTAGTGATCTATAAAAGATCTTATACTATTAGTTTACAGAGGGAGTACTTTGTATTATTATGTAAGACACACATGACTAACCCAGTTCCTTGTGTAAATTCAAACTCTGAGACTAACACACATGACTAACCTTTGTTAACACGACTCTTTGCTAAATAGGAGACGTCCTCAGCCACGCTCGCAGTGCGGCGCCTGGTGAAGGAGGCTGTCCGCGAGAGGAGGTGCAAGGATAACTGCACTGCTGTTCTGATCGTCTTCAAGCACTAGAATTGTTTTGGCTGTTGCAACAGCCATTTTCACAGAACAGAACCCGAGAAGAGAAATTTGGTAGCAAATATTTCCGTGCTCTGACAAACGAATGTACGTGTCCATGAGACCACTGTTGGTGCACTATCTGTACTTCATTTGGACATTTGTTTTGCTTTTTCAAACGATTCTTGTAGCAAAAGCCCCTCTAAACTGTTCTAAAGAAAGGTTACTTGGCCGGTCTCATGTGATCCAAGTCTCTTTTTCAGCTATTTACAAGGTCTGACCTGCTTCTTTATTTTATTTTTTCCATCGAGAAGACTAGATCTTCAACCAATGCATATAGGAGTAAGTGAATCTTGGATTCTGATCCAATTGTCAGTACGTATAACTTAATCCTTGATTCATGTGCTGAGAATCGATCCAAGGTCCGCATAATGATTTTATGGGGAAATGTGGCATCTACAAATCGCGTGTTCCCCCTTTGGAGGATTAGGCATCTTCGATGTCGGCCTAGTAAATTTAATTTTCTCCCACATCCGTCCGTGGACAGGAGGACTAGCCTGCAGACATAGATGCGGGAGGTGGCCATCCAATGTTGCCATTCAAATAGCCGCATACAAAGAGTACAGACATTCAAATAGTCGCATGCATAGAGTACATATATTCAAATAGTTTATGCAGCGGTAGTTCAAATTTTAAAAAATTCAAACATTACATCCCAACATTGTTGACCCCTTTAATCGCCCATAGATGCTCAATCAGATTTTTTTTCTTCAATTGTTCACGAGTTGCTCGATACCGCATTTATTAATGCATTTGAATAAATTCTTCAAATGGCCAGATTGTGGTATGGGAGATCGATAGGATCACCTACGTTCTCAAATTGTAGGGCCGCGACAAGTTCCTCACTCTCATCCTCGACGATCATGTTGTGCATGATCACACATGTCATAACCTCCCGCAAGGTCTTTGGATCCCATTGTTTAGCAAATCCATGAACAACTGGAAAACAGGCCTACGAAACTCCAAATGCCCTCCTGACATCCTTTCTAGTTGATTCTTGTCTTTCGGCAAAGTGAGACTTTTTTTGGTCAATTGGGTTAGAGAAGATGTTGACAAAGGTAGCCCACGGAGGATAGATATCGTCAACCACGTCAACCAGATAGTAGCTTCAGTGACATTATAGTGGCAAGAAGGAGCCTTCCCTTCAGTCGGCCTCGCAAACAATGGTGATCGATGCAGCACACTGATGTCATTGTGAGACTCGGGCATGCCAAAGAAAGCGTGCCAAATCCAAAGACCATGTGATACAACTGCTTTAAGAATGATGGTGAGCTTCTTAACATGGCACTGATTGCCCTTGTAAAGCCTTCGAGCAGTTCTTCCATTTGCAATGCATGCAGTCAAGAGATCCAAGCAATCCTGGCCACCCTCTTGGCTTTTGAGATTGGCAAGAGCCTCTTGGTGTCTGTCACAGTTGGTTCTCTCAGGTACCGAGGTCCAAACACCTCGACCATGGCAGCTGCAAACCTGACCATGGCATCTCTGCATGTGCTCTCAGACATTTGTAGGTACTCGTCCCATGAATCAACGGTCGTGCCATATGCAAGCATCCGGAGTGCGGCCATGCACTTCTGGTAGTTAGAGAACCCAATCGTTATCATGACGTCCTTCTTTAAGATGAAGTAGTCATCATAGGACCATACACCATTGTACAAACGATCGAAGACAGTCTCGTGCACCAGAAAACACCGACGAAAATGGTTATCGAAGAGTGCATCGGGGGCAAAGTAGTCGTCCATCAGTATCAAATGTCCACACACACTGTTTCGGTTGAGCACTCGATGACCCTTGATCGATCCCTTGAAATTTAGAACATGCTCATCCGCACGCTCCGCGTCTTCCAGGACCATCTGCATCATCGCCGTCTCATCCGTGTAGTCCCCCTTGTCAGACGAGCCATCAGATGACTCAACATAGTGCTCGTATATATACTCCAAATTAGAATCCATTACGTGAGAGAAGAAGGTCCAATTTTTTTAGCTCCAACAATTCATCGAAAATTTGCCGGGAATGGTTAGTATAGCAGTAGCAAATGGTACCTGACGGGGCGGCCGGAAGAGAGGGGTTGAACGAGGACGGAGGAGAAGCAGGGCAGAGCCTGGCTAGAACGCAGGAGGTGACGGAGATGTAAAGGTCTGACCGGGGTGTGGCGTGGCGGCCGGGATGGTGGAGCGGCGGCAAAGGCAAGAGAAGGAAGGAGAGAAAATGGGGAGGATGGAGGTGCGGGGTCCGGGAAGGGCTTTGGGTGGGACAGGGGTGTCAGAGGCTTACGTGGCTGCTGTCCGGACTCCCGCAAAGTCCCCACACGTTTGTCTTGGGTTTGCCAAAAAAATTACGTCTAGACCGCCCGGCGAGCCGATACAGGCCTGCGTTGGACGACAAACGTCCGGACAGTTGCGGGCGGTTTAAGAGCAACTCCAATGCGCCGACCCATTTCGTTCGTGTGCGTCCGTTTGGGTTGCGGATAGAAAAGTCGGCCCAACGTGCCGACCCAAACGGACACGTGTCCGCTTTTCATCCGCCTGCCGACCCATTCCAGGCCCAATTTTGAGCCTGATTTGCGTCAGCGTAGACATGAGACGGCTGCGTGCCACGTACCCTCCTGGCCCGCCAGTCGGTGGCACATTGGCCATCCTCTCCCACCCCTTGACATCAAACCCTCGCCCGCACTCGGCCCCTCACCGTCGCTGCCGCCCATTTCCGGTGTCTCTACCAAGCAGCCGATGCCGACACACCTCCCCCACAATGACCCCACCTCCCACATCGCCGGGGCACCGAAGCTTCCCCACCCCACCCCCCGACGCCGCCATGAGCAGGAAGCCGCTTCCCCGCCCCGGCCAGCTCCTTCGTCTGACAACGCCCGATGTACTAACGTCGGCACGCTCATCGGACGCCGCCAAGCCAGTCGCCAGGTCCAAGGGAGGCGCCCGTCTCTTCGTCGGCCAGCTTCTTCGTCGATGCCCGCAAGCTGTTCGACAGTTTGCCAAGGTACAAAATGGACTCCGCCGACGAGTTCTTCTTCGACAATCCCTTTACGACTCCGACGATTCCTCGTCTGATGATGACGAGGAGATCTTGGCTGCGGTGTTTGTTGGGGATATAACTACTAGGTATGACCCACCAGAAGGAGCCGGGTTATACCTACAAGTATTCTTGAAGACAGAAGCTCAAGCTTGAAGATGGCGGCTTAGTAAAGGCCCAAAGGCCCAGAGGTGACTTAAGGCATGTAGTGTTAAACCGCCTTATTCATGCGACTTGTACTGTAAGGCAAGAAAGATTAAGAGACCGAGCCGGATACGATCTATAAGCCGGTCGGGACTCTGTAGAGCCACTGGGCGTCGACCTCAGTATATAAAGGGACGACCTGGCGGTGGTTTAGGGTACAAAAACAATAACTCGAGAGCTAGGTCAAGCGATTCTGCTTCCTGGTTATCGAAACATACATAATCCCAATCACAACTAGACGTGGGCTTTTACCTTCATCATAAGGGGCCGAACTAGTATAAACCTCTCGTGTCTCTTGTCCCAATTAACCCCTTCAAGATTCCTAGTTGCGATGGCTCCACGACTAAGTCCTTTGGCTAGGACATGTGATGTGACAATTCCGTGACAGTTGGCACCCACCGTGGGGCCAACGCACGGTGGATTTGAGTTCTTGAAGGGCATCTTCGAAGGGCTCAAGGGATACACTGTGGGCCGGATGACCAAGAGTCATCGTAGCAAGCTCTACATCGACGATGCAGGCTGGGCCCCCGAGGCCGGCTCAATTGAGTACGGGTACCGGGTCCCCTTCGGCGGAATACACGTCTTCATCGGCAAGATCGGCGAGCCGGGCCCTGAGCCGGACATCTGCGCCAACCTCGTCGAGACGGCTCAGCGTGCGAGACCCGCCCAGGCTCCGCCGGCTGTGAAGCGTGCCTTCGTGGGATGCATCCACGGAGGACTCTCTGAAAGGTCTGCCTCTGATGGTGAGGCGGCCATATACTCTAACGGCGAGTTGTCCACAGGTGAGACAGATTCGTTGTACCAACTGCAGGATGGCGGGCTTGGCAGCTGTTCCAATGGTAGCAGTATTCCGGATTGTCTTGAGCCGCCGAGCAGGGTCGGGATCTTCATGGCCAGCACCCAACCCATCCAAGACTCTGCAACTGCAACAGCCATAACTTCCGGGTCAGCGGCAGCCAGGGCAGGAGGCCCTGTGCGTTCGCCGGCTCAGGTGTTAATGGATCTCACCGACAAGCTGACCACCCTGTTAACCGCCGTAGTCAGCCCGGCGGATCAAGCTAGTCATGATGCGGAAGTGGCACAATTAAAGTTGGATATGGCACAAGCTAAGGAAGACCTGGCAGCAGAAGATGTCAGGATAACCGCAGAGCGGGCGGCTCTGGATGTTCAGGCTCAGCAAATCCAGGCGCACACTTTCCGGCTTACACAAGACCAGAACGCGGCTAATGAGGTCATGAGGAGAAGGTATCAGAAGACCCAGTCCCGACTTCCCCCGATTTATGACCCTCGAAACCTTTTTAACACGCCAGGAGCAGGGCCCAGTAACCCTCCGTGGCTCATCCCGCAGACAGGCAACCCGCCATGGCTCCCTCCGCGCATAGGGCCAGACCATGTTGCGATACCCGGCGACGGAGCACCATTTCAGTCACCGGTGATGGGACCTCCCCGTGTAAACATGGCGCCACCTCAGTACGTACCAACCCCTCTGGGTCATTACTCCAACCCATTGGAAAACATGATAGCAGTGGTAACCCGATTGGCGGCTCTCCCAATTGATGGCGACTCTCCAACTGCAGTTGAAACCCGTCGGGTCAGGGAACTTCTTCAGACAGCTTTGGTACAGCAGGAGGCGTACTCATACAGCCGAGACAGGATCCACTCGACCCCTCGTCCAAGCCGAAGCCCGAGTTATAGCAGACACATGGATTCAGCAGTCGTATCAAGCAATGTTAGACACCGTGACCAGCCAGGTGGGGGTAACCTGCCGCGTCATGAGGCCATTAACTTAGTGGAGCAAGAGAGACTACGGCAAGAGGCTGAACGGGCGGCTGAGCAAGCGGCTCAGTTGACGGCTTATCAGCCATATCCGGTTTACCCGGCGACTTCTGTTGAGGCAGGTATAGCCACCCGGACTGGAGGAGTCCCGTGTCTGGTGCCGGCTCTGCATAACGAGCGGTTGCCTAAAGATTTTAAAGGGCCGAGGAAGGTGCCGAATTACACAGTCGACTTACATCCTGGGGCATGGATTGAGAGCTACGAGATGGCTATGGAGTTGTTGGAGGTTTCTGACGCAGCAATGGCTAAGTACTTCACCATGATGTTGGATGGAACCGCCCGCACCTAGTTGAAAGGCCTGCCACCTAATTCAATCAGTTCATGGGCAGAGTTAAAGGCCCGGTTCATCCAGAAGTTCAAAGACACGTGCAAGCAGCCCATGTCGATCGTGGACCTGACGAATTGTAAGCAAGAAGAGGGTGAGTCTACAACCCATTGGGTACGCCGGGTTAAGGCCATAATACATTCATCTGATAAGATGGATGTCGGCTCTGCAGTCTTAATGTTGGAGAAGAATTGCCGTTTCTTACCTTTGAAACAAAAGCTGGGGCGACTAAAACGTGAGTGCAATGACATGGGCACGCTGATGGCGGCTCTGGTCAAGTATGCTGATTCTGATAGTACCAAGGATCCCGAGTCTGATGATGAGAAGGCAGGGAAGGGAAAGAGGAACGGCAACAGCAAGGGCTCTCAGCACAACCCGGCAAGTCAAGGAGGTAACAAACGTAAGGCTGACGGTAGCTTGGATTTTGTGGCTAACACCAATGCGCAGGGTCATAACCAGCGGCGCAAGGGAAGGCCACCTCCTCGGTCTGGCGGGTCAGGACCCACACTTGAGCAGTTGTTGAATGAACCTTGTCCGAGACACGGTACTAAGGAGAAGCTGGCTACACATTTATGGAAGGACTGCACGATTATGAAGGCGTTCAAGAACTCCAATGTGTTTGACGGTAACAATGGCCCGGGCAGCTCAGGTGGTGGCGGCTTTCATGGCCCGGACGGCAGGTCAAATTCCAATTTTCCAAATTCCCATGGAAACCAGGGTGGATATAACCAACAGGCTGACCAGGGCAGTCAACAGCAGCAACAAGGTGGATACCAGAGCAATCCAAAGCAGCTGAACAGTGGGCAATATCATGTGTTTGCCACAAGTTTGTGTAAACGGGACAAGAAGCTTCATAAGAGGGTCGTGAACGCGGTTGAGCCGGCAATCCCTTGTTATTTGAGGTGGTCTGAACAGCATATAGTATGGAGCAGAGAGGATCACCCTCCCCGGGTTTACAATCCGGGTCACTTAGCCTTGGTCGTGGCCAGGGGCGGACCTAGACTGAAGATTACCTGGTGTCCACATAGAAGAACACATCAAAAAATCAATGACCTACACACTAAATCAATGGATTATCTTAAGCAAGTGTAGATTGGACCCGGTGCCAGTGACACCGGGTAGCTGTATGTAGCTACGCCCCTGGTCGTGGCCCCTCAAGTGGGTGGATACAAGTTCACCAAGGTGCTGATGGATGGAGGTAGCAGCATCAATATCCTTTATTATGAGACCTTCCGTCGCATGGGGCTGACTGATAAGAGCCTTAAGAAGTCCAACATTGTTTTCCACGGAGTTGTACCTGGTAAGTCGGCGTATCCGGTCGGCAAGATAGAGTTGGAGGTAGCATTTGGGGATGAATATGATTCCAGAGTCGAGAAATTAACATTTGAAGTAGTTCAGATCAAGAGCCCATATCATGCTTTGTTTGGGCGGACGGCTTATGCCAGGTTCATGGCATGACCGTGTTATGTGTACTTGCAGCTCAAGATGCCGGGTTATAAGGGAACCATTACGGTGCACGGGAGCCGCAAGGTGGCTCTAGAATATGAAGATGGTGACGCAGCTTATGCTAAGTCGGCCTGCGCGACGGAAGAGTTAAAGTTCTACAAGGACAATGTTGACCCGGCGGATATGACATATTTGAAGAAGCCAACTACGGAGCATGAGCCGGTCATGAAATTTCAGTCGGCGGAGGAGACTAAGCTTGTCGATTTTGTCCCAGGCGATTCATCCAAGCAGTTCAGTATCAGCGCTAATTTGGATCCCAAATAGGAAGGCGCGCTCATCGAGTTCATCCGTGAGAATCGGGACATTTTTGCATGGAAGCCATCAGACATGCCGGGTGTACCGAGAGAACTCGCTGAGCACACTCTTAATATTGATCCAAAGTTTAAGCCGATCAAGCAATTTCTTCGGCGGTTTAATGAGGAGAGAAGGAAAGCTATCGGTGAGGAAGTGGCCCGGCTCTTGGCGGCTGGGTTTATCATTGAGGTGTTTCATCTAGAGTGGCTGGCTAACCCGATGCTTGTTCTTAAGAAAAACGGCACTTGGCGTATGTGTGTGGATTACATAGACTTAAACAAAGCTTGTCCTGCTGATCCTTTTGCTCTCCCTCGTATTGATCAGATCATCGATGCCACGGCGGGTTGTGAGCGATTGAGCTTTTTGGATGCTTACTCTGGTTATCATCAGATCAAGATGGCTGTTAAGGACCAGGAGAAGACGGCGTTCATCACTCCGTTTGGAGCCTTCTACTATGTTTCAATGCCTTTTGGGCTCAAGAGTGCCTAGGCGACTTACCAGCGATGCGTACATAATTGTCTTCATGGTCAGATTGGACGCAATGTTCATGCTTACATGGATGACATAGTGGTTAAGTCCAGAGAGAAAGAGACCTTGATCGATGATCTCAAGGAAACCTTTGATAATCTCCGGGTTTACAAGATGATGCTTAACCCGACTAAGTGTGTTTTTGGTGTGCCTGCAGGCAAGCTTTTGGGCTTTCTGGTTTCTAACAGAGGCATCGAAGCTAACCCAGAGAAGATTAAAGCCATCACCTCCCTGGCCAAGCCGGCGTGTATTAATGATGTCCAGCGTTTGGCGGGTCGTATCGCCGCCTTAAGCCGGTTCATAAGCCGGTTAGGGGAGAAGGCTATGCCGCTGTATCAGATGATGAAGAAGATGGATAGCTTTACTTGGAGTGACGCTGCCAATGCTGCCTTTGAAGATCTGAAGAGACAGTTGGCTGAGCCGCCGGTTCTTGCTGCTCCCATTGATAAGGAGCCCATGCTCCTATATGTGGCTGCTAACACACGTGCTGCCGATGTGGCTATTGTGGTGGAACGCAAGGAGGCTGGCAAGGAGCACCCGGTTTAGTGACCGGTTTATTACATCAGTGAGGTACCGATTGAGTCCAAGCAGCGATATCCGCACTGGCAGAAGCTTGTCTATGGGGTGTTTATGGCCAGCCGAAAGCTTAAGCAATACTTCTTGGGCCATCCCATCACTGTGGTTAGTTCTGCCCCCTTGGGGGATATTATTCAGAATAGAGAGGCTACAGGGCGAGTCGCCAAATGGGCCATTGAGCTTGGGCCTCATGGTTTAAAATATGTGCCACACACAACTATTAAATCTCAAGCATTGGTGGATTTCATCAATGACTGGACAGAATTGCGGATGCCTGATGACAAGCCGGACAATACCTATTGGACAATTCATTTTGATGGGTCTAGGCAATTGGAAGGCTCGGGGGCTGGAGTTATTTTGGCTTCCCCTCGGGGTGATAAGTTTTGTTATGTACTTCGGTTGATGTTTCCTTGTACTAACAATGCAGCTGAGTATGAAGCCTTGCTCCATGGTCTCCGGATGGCTAAAGAGATGAATTTAAGCCGGGTAAGGTGCTTCGGCGACTCAGATCTCGTGGCTCAGCAAGTGTCAGGCAAGTGGGACTCAAAGGACCCTCTCATGGCGGCTTATCGCCGGGAGGTTGATGCAATTGCGGGGCACTTCAAGGGTTATCAGGTGGAACACATTGACCGTAGAAAGAACGAGGCGCCTGATGCCTTAAGCCGGCTGGGATCTCAGCGTAAGCCGGTGCCACCTAATACTTTCTTGGATGTTTTACATAACCCTTCTGTCAAGCTACCTACAGAGGAAGATTTGGTTGTTCCTGACCCTGAGGCACAGTTGGTGGCGGCTCTTCATATCATCCCAGATTGGACGGTGCCATATCTGGCTTATATGACACGGGCCGAGTTGCCCGAGGATGAAACCTTGGCCAGGCAGATAACCCGGCTGTCTAAGTCCATGACGATTATCAATGGCGAGTTACATCATTGCAGTGTTACATGGGCTTTTCAGCGTTGCATCTCTCCTGAAGAAGGCCAAGAAATTCTCTGTGAGATTCATGAAGGAGATTGCGGTCATCACGCCGGGTCAAAATCTCTGGTGGCTAAGGCTTTTCGTCATGGGTTTTATTGGCTGACGGCTCATGCAGACGCAGAGGATCTGGTCAGTAAATGTGATGGTTGTCAGAAGTTCTCAAGACGGGCTCATGTGCCGGCTCAAGAGTTGAGGATGATTCCAATTACTTGGCCATTTGTAGTCTGGGGGCTTGACATGGTTGGGCCTTTCAAGAGATCCAAAGATAAAAAGACTCACCTTTTGGTGGCAGTTGATAAGTTTACAAAGTGGATTGAGGCAGAGCCGGTCAGTAAGTGTGATGCAGCCACGACGGTTCAATTCATGAAGAAGGTGATATTTCGTTTTGGTTTTCCACACAACATTATAACTGACAATGGCACTAATCTGTCTAAAGGCTCCATGGAAGAGTTCTGTCAACGTGAGCATATCCGGCTTGATATTTCATCAGTGGCTCACCCTCAGTCCAATGGTCAAGCCGAGAGAGCCAATCAAGAAATCCTGAAAGGAATTAAGCCCCGGCTCTTTGTCCCTTTGCAACGGACGCCGGGTTGTTGGGTTGAGGAGTTACCTTCTGTGTTATGGAGCATCAACACTACTCCTAACAGATTACGGGTTATACGCCTTTCTTCATGGTCTACGGAGCTGAGGCGGTTCTCCCTAGTGACATCCATCATGATTCACCTCGTGTGGCGGCTTATGTCAAGGAAGACAATGAACAGGCGTGCCAGGATGCTCTTGATCTGTTGGATGAACATCGGGACTTGGCAGCAGCTTGTTCGGCGATCTATCAACAGGACTCGCGTCATTATCACAGCCGCCGAGTTAAGTCTAGATCCTTTCAGGAAGGTGATTTAGTGCTCCGACTCATCCAGGATCAAACTGATGCTCATAAGTTATCCCCACCTTGGGAGGGGCCATTCGTGGTCAGCAAGAATTTGAACAATGGGTCATATTACCTTATTGACGTTCGAGAGCACAAAGACTCACGTGAGTCGGAGGAAGAGACCCGGAGGCCGTGGAACATTGCTCATCTCCGGCCCTACTACACTTGAGCCATAGGCTCCACTGATGTACATATTTTGTCAATGTATATATTATGATAAATAATAAAGCAGGACCTCTGTCCTTTTTCCCTTCTCACAAGGTAAATTTGTCATTATTATTGTCATCATTTTATCACATGATCGTTCGGGGGCGGGTCATATTTGATCCGGCTCAGCCCGCTCTGATCCGGCTTACGAACGTATTCGAATCTAGCTGTTCAAAATTATGATCACTAGGGGGCTTCCTGTTCAAACATAGGTCATATTCGAACCGAAGAGAACATAGCTGTCGATACCCTTTTGATTGGCACATTGCCGAGCTCACTTGGGGGCTTCTTGATCATATTCGAATAATAGCTTAACCCCATTTTGGAACCGACTTTGATCGTATTCGAATCAGAGTCGTTAAAAAACTCTCAAGGTCATTAGGGGGCTTCCTGTTCAAACATAGGTCGTATTCGAACCAAAGAGAACACAGCTGTCAGTACCCTCTTGATCGGCACAATGCCAAAGCCATTGGGGGCTACATGATCGTATTCGAATCCTAGTTTAAACCCCTCTGGGACGGTTCACCGATCGTATCCGAATCAGTAGCCTTGCCATTGTTATTTCTCTTTTGTGATTTAAGTTATCCTTGGAAGCCCCATTGTTTGACTTAAGATTTTTCCCGAGGCTTATAGTTATAAATATAATGTCTGTAACCCGGTTCAATATCGACTGATGAGTCGCCAACCCTTAAGTATCAAGGTATTTTCCGGGTATCCAAATATCGGATCTTCATCCTTACCGGCCGGGTCATATGAACCAGTGGGGCCAGTGGAAATTTTTATTATAGTTGTGTTTTTATCAACCAGCTAGTCTATGATTATTTTGATCGCATTTTTGGCCTAGCAGTTTATTTGAAGAACAGTTTTTTCAACAATAATCAATTGTGTGCACGAATATAACAAGGCGGCTTAAAAATGTTTCACATCAAAACATGCACGATGGCATGGCCACAATAGAGTTATCTCTACCCTATTACAGGAATTATTAAGTCCAAATAGTATGGATTGTTTTTTACACCAGGTACTGAGTCGCCATGACAGCTTCACCTTCAGGATTGGCCGGAAGCGTCCGGGTTAGCCCTCTCCACGTTTGCACTCTGCTCCTTTTCCTGGAAGGTTGATGATGACCAGTCAATGTTGTTTAAGGCTTCAAATTCTGCTTCATCATCAACAAGACCTGCCGGGTCAACTTCAGGAGCAAAGGTATACTTACGGATTGGGGGAATCAGACTGGTCACGTCATATTCAGGTGTCGGAATCCTTCGTCCTTGTTCATCATAACCCGCCTGGTACTTGGTGTAATCTATTTTAGTGGCTATCAAAGTCGCCACGGGGCGTACCTCTTTGACACAGGCAAGGAAATCCGCATCCTCAAACGGCGTGCCATCTTCCTTGAGACTTGGGTAACCAATGGCGATATCCTCCGGGTCTAATTCAGGTAGCCAGGCCTTAGCCCGGCTTAGAGCGTTTATTGCTCCGGCCCTTGCAGCTGACCGTCTCAATTCATTGATCCGTTACGGAAGGACTGAAAGCTTACTCAAGACCCGTGGTAGAAGGGTTGGAATCTCATTGGATAAGGCCACCGAAGCAAGGGTACGTTGTGACCCGGTGTACAATTGTTCCACCAAGGTATACACGGCTTTCCGCTTCGTCAGCATGTTGTGGTTTAAATTTGCTCTTCTAGGGCCTGTACAAAGCATATTCAGGAAAGTTAAATTCTGGCACATACTCTATTGCACGACTTACGATATGAACACAACAGCAAGGCGACTTACCGAAGATGGCAGCGACCATTTGTGAAATATGGCGCTTTAACCCAGGCAATTCTCCAGTGACTTCTTCAAGAGCCGCTTCTGCTTTTTCAGCTCGGCTTATCAATGCGGTCTTCTCATCCACCCAGGCTTTCTTTTCCGTTTCAAAGTCTTTCTTTAGTTTATCCTGTTCAGAAACATTGAACTCGAACTCATTGTTGGCCTTCTCAAGTTCTGACTCTTGGAATTCAAGGCGGCTCTTCAAATAGGTCACCTCTGATTCGAGTTGACTCGTGGTAGCCTGTGCAAGTATACAATCAAGTAAGTTGTTTATGCAGTATTAAAGTCCCAAGCATTTTGCCAGCAACATACTTGACACTTGGGGGCTAATGTCTTGCAGAGTTTTTCTTTTCTACGACGGTTTATTATATGGTGATTCATATAAGTAAGTCCCAAGCATTTTGTAAACAATAACACTTGGCACTTGGGGGCTAATGCATATCGTTGTTTAAAATATCCATAAGACTATCTATAAAGAGCCGGCTCAACCATATTGGTTAAGCCGCCCCTTGGGGACTACATGGTAAGCCGGACGTTTATTCTTTTGTTATGTTGTCAAATTTGTTTCTAAGCCTACAGCATAAGTATCTTAAGCAGTAGACTTGGGGGCTAACATATGGAAGGATAAGAAACAAGACAAAACGGGTTATACCTCGAATTTATGATGCATCTGCTTCACCATGTCAATCTCGAGGTTCCGATTGTTGTGCACTTGGCTCATATAGCCAGAGAAGACATCTCCAATACTCATATGAGCATAATTGGTGACATCCATCTTGACTCGGCGCTGATCCAGAAGTTCTTCCTTAGCAGGGCATTTGGCCAGCACGGTTGGCCTCCCCGGGTCAGCATGTCCGGTTCCCGTGATTTCAACATCCGTATTGGAAGGATCAACTGTCCGGGTTGGGCTTGGAGGTTGGGGATTTTCTGACTCGGAAGCTCCTTGGTCAGTAGGCAGGTCAGTAGGAGGTGACACATCTTGTGCTGGTTCAGGTGGCGGTTCATGAGTGCTTGATTCCGGCACGGTCGTTTCAAGAGCCGGCTCATCAGTGGCGGCTCTTTCATCAGCCGGTTTATTCTTTCTAACCCTCTTGCTGGGTTTAGCTTGACCACTGCATTCAAATAAAAAGATTAATACAGAAGTAAGAAGATTACAATAACTACAAAAGTGAGTGGTTTATTATACCCTGGTACAGTCTTGAAAGTCGACAAATTGGACTGCAGTGACTCGCCGGAGGGAGGGGGAGTATCCTGATAATCCTAGTCAGAGGAATTGAGTGGTTGACGAAAGAGACCCGCCAAGCGGTAAAACTTAGTTAAAATAGAGATAACCTCGTTTCGGCGCTTTCTTGGAGTATTTGGTAAGCCGGAGGAGAGCTCCGTGTCCAAGTTATTATTTATTTCCTTATATCATGATAAATGTTTATTATTCATGCTAGAATTGTATTAACCGGAAACATGATACATGTGTGAATACATAGACAAACATATTGTCACTAGTATGCCTCTACTAGACTAGCTCATTAATCAAAGATGGTTATGTTTCCTAACCATAGACATGAGTTTTCATTTGAATAACGGGATCACATCATTAGTAGAATGATGTGATTGACATGACCCATTCCTTTAGCTTAGCACTTGATCGTTTAGTATGTTGATATTGCTTTCTTCATGACTTATACATGTTCCTACAACTATGAGATTATGCAACTCCCGTTTACCGGAGGAACACTTTGTGTGCTACCAAACGTCACAGCGTAACTGGGTGATTATAAAGGAGCTCTACAGGTGTCTCCGAAGGTACATGTTGGGTTGGCGTATTTCGAGATTAGGATTTGCACTCCGATTGTCAAAGAGGTATCTTTGGGCCCTCTCAGTAATACACATCACTATAAGCCTTGCAAGCAATGTAGCTAATGAGTTAGTTACGGAATGATGCATTACATAACGAGTAAAGAGACTTGCCGGTAACGAGATTGAACTAGGTATTGAGATACCGACGATCGAATCTCGGGCAAGTAACATACCGATGACAAAGGGAACAATGTATGTTGTTATGCGGTTTGACCGATAAAGATCTTCATAGAATATGTAGGAGCCAATATGAGCATCCAGGTTCCGCTATTGGTTATTGACCGGAAACGTGTCTCGGTCATGTCTACATAGTTCTCGAACCCGTAGGGTCCGCACGCTTAAGGTTCCGATGATAGTTATATTATGAGTTTATGAGTTTTGATGTACCGAAGGAGTTCAGAGTCCCGGATGAGATCGGGGACATGACGAGGAGTCTCAAAATGGTCGAGACGTAAAGATCGATATATTGGACGACTATATTTGGACTTCGGAAAGGTTCCGATTTCGGGTATTTTTCGGAGTACCGGAGAGTTACGGGAATTCGCCGGGGAGTATATGGGCCTTATTGGGCCATACAGGAATAGAGGAGAGAGGCCGAAAGGAAGGAGGTGCACAGCCCCCCTCTGGTCCAAATTGGACAAGGGGTGCAACCCCCTTTTCCTTCCTCCTCTCCCCTTCTTTCCTTCTCTCCTACTCCAACAAGGAAGGGGGGAGTCCTACTCCCGGTGGGAGGAGGACTCCTCCTGGCGTGCCCCTCTTGGCCGGCCGACCCCCTCCCGCTTGCTCCTTTATATACGGGGGCAGGGGGGCACCTGTAGGCACAACAACAATTGATCCCTTGGATCTCTTAGCCGTGTGCGGTGCCCCCCTCCACGGTAATCCACCTAGATAATATCATAGCGGTGCTTAGGCGAAGCCCTGCGTCGGGAGAACATCAAGATCGTCACCACGCCGTCGTGCTGACGGAACTCTCCCTCGACACTCGTCTGGATCGGAGTTCGAGGGACGTTATCGAGCTGAACGTGTGCTAGAACTCGGAGGTGCCGTAGTTTCGGTGCTTGATCGGTCGGGCCGTGAAGACGTACGACTACATCAACCGCGTTGCTCTAACCCTTCCGCTTTCGGTCTACGAGGGTACATGGACAACACTCTCCCCTCTCGTTGCTATGAATCACCATGATCCTTTGCGTGTGCGTAGGATTTTTTTTTTAAATTACTATGTTCCCCAACAGTGGCATACGAGCCTGGTTTTATGCGTAGATGTTATATGCACGAGTAGAACACAAGTGAGTTGTGGGCGATACAAGTCATACTGCTTACCAGCATGTCATACTTTGGTTTGGCGGTATTGTTGGATGAAGCGGCCAGGACCGACATTACGCGTACGCTTACGCGAGACTGGTTCTACCGACGTGCTTTGCACACAGGTGGCTGGCGGGTGTCTGTTTCTCCAACTTTAGTTGAACCGAGTGTGGCTACGCCCGGTCCTTGAGAAGGTTAAAACAACACTAACTTGACAAACTATCGTTGTGGTTTTGATGCGTAGGTAAGAACGGTTCTTGCTCAGCCTGTAGCAGCCACGTAAAATTTGCAACAACAAAGTAGAGGACGTCTAACTTGTTTCTGCAGGGCATGTTGTGATGTGATATGGTCAATACGTGATGCTATATTTTATTATATGAGATGATCATGTTTTGTAACCGAAGCTATTGGCAACTGGCAGGAGCCATATGGTTGTCGCTTTATTGTATGAAATGCAAACACCCTGTAATTGCTTTACTTTATCACTAAGCGGTAGCGATAGTCGTAGAAGCAATAGATGGCGTAACGACAACGATGCTACAATGGAGATCAAGGTGTCGCGCCGGTGACGATGGTGATCACGACGGTGCTTCGGAGATGGAGATCACAAGCACAAGATGATGATGGACATATCATATCACTTATATTGATTGCATGTGATGTTTATCTTTTATGCATCTTATCTTGCTTTGATTGGCGGTAGCATTTTAAGATGATCTCTCACTAAATTATCAAGAAGTGTTCTCCCTGAGTATGCACCATTGTGAAAGTTCTTCGTGCTGAGACACCACGTGATGATCGGGTGTGATAGGCTCTACGTTCAAATACAACGGGTGAAAAACAGTTGCACACGTGGAATACTCAGGTTAAACTTGACGAGCCTAGCATATACAAATATGGCCTCGGAACACGGAGACCGAAAGGTCGAGCGTGAATCATATAGTAGATATGATCAACATAGTGATGTTCACCATTGAAAACTACTCCATATCACGTGATGATCAGACATGGTTTAGTTGATTTGGATCACGTGATCAGTTAGATGACTAGAGAGATGTCTGTCTAAGTGGGAGTTCTTAAGTAATATGATTAATTGAACTTAAATTTATCATGAACTTAGTCCTGGTAGTATTTTGCAAATTATGTTGTAGATCAATAGCTTGCGTTGTTGCTTTCATATGTTTATTTTTGATATGTTCCTAGAGAAAATTGTGTTGAAAGATGTTAGTAGCAATGATGCGGATTGGATCCGTGATCTGAGGTTTATCCTCATTGCTACATAGAAGAATTATGTCCTTAATGCACCGCTAGGTGACAAACCTATTGCAGGAGCAGATGCAGACGTTATGAATGTTTGGCTAGCTCAATATGATGACTACTTGATAGTTTAGTGCACCATGCTTAACGACTTAGAATCGGGACTTCAAAGACGTTTTGAATGTCATGGACCATATGAGATGTTCTAGGAGTTGAAGTTAATATTTCAAGCAAATACCCGAGTTGAGAGATATGAAGTCTCCAACAAGTTCTATGGCTAAAAGATGGAGGAGAATCGCTCAACTAGTGAGCATGTGCTCAGATTGTCTGGGTACTACAATCGCTTGAATCAAGTGGGAGTTAATCTTCCAGATAAGATAGTGATTGACAGAATTCTCTAGTCACCATCACCAAGTTAGTAGAACTTTGTGATGAACTATAGTATGCAAGGGATGATGAAAACAATTCCCAAGCTCTTCATGATGTTGAAATCGACGAAGGTAGAAATCAAGAAAGAGCATCAAGTGTTGATGGTTGACAAGATCACTAGTTTCAAGAAAAGGGCAAAGGGAAATAAAGGGAACTTCAACTAGAATGACAAGCAAGTTGTCACTCCCACGAAGAAGCCCAAAGCTGAACCAAAGCCTAAAACTGTGTGCTTACACTGCAAAGGAAATGGTCACTGGAAACGGAAATACCCTGAATATTTGGTGGATAAGAAGGATGGCAAACTGAACAAGGGTATATTTGATATACAGGTTATTGATGTGTACCTTACTAGTGTTTATAGTAACCCCTGAGTATTTGATACTTGTTCGGTTGCTAAGATTAGTAACTCGAAACAGGAGTTACAGAATAAATAGAAACTAGTTGAGGGTGAAGTGACGATGTGTGTTGGAAGTGGTTCCAAGATTGATATGATCATCATCACACACTCCCTATACTTTCGGGATTAGTGTTGAACCTAAATAAATGTTATTTGGCGTTTGCGTTGAGCATGAATATGATTTGATCATGTTTATTGCAATACGGTTATTCATTTAAAATCAGAGAATAATTGTTGTTCTGTTTAAATGAACAAAACCTTTGATGGTCATACACCCAATGAAAATAGTTTGTTGGATCTCGATCATAGTGATACACATATTCATAATATTGATGCCAAAAGATGCAAAGTTGATAATGATAGTGCAACTTATTTGTGGCACTGCCGTTTGGGTCATATCAGTGTAAAGCGCATGAAGAAACTCCATAAAGATGGATTTTCAGAATCACTTGGTTATGAATCATTTGATGCTTGTGAACCGTACCTTTTGGGCAAGATGACTAAAACTCCGTTCTCCGGAACAATGGAACGAGCTACTGACTTATTGGAAATAATACATACCGATGTATGCGATCCGGTGAGTGTTAAGGCTCGCGGCGTGTATCGTTATTTTCTGACCTTCACAGATGATTTGAGCAGATATAGGTATATCTACTTGATGAAACACAAGTGTGAAACATTTGAAAAGTTCAAAGAATTTCAGAGTGAAGTGGAAAATCATCGTAACAAGCAAATAAAGTTTCTACGATCTGATCGTGGAGGAGAATATTTGAGTTGCGAGTTTGGCTTCATATAAAACAATGTGGAATAGTTTCACAGTTCACACCACCTGGAACACCACAGCATTATGGTGTGTCCGAACGTCGTAATTGCACTTTATTGGATATGGTGCGATCTGTGATGTATCTTACCGATTAACCACTATCATTTGGGGGTTATGCATTAAAGACAGCTGCATTCACTTTAAATAGGGCACCATCAAAATCCGTTGAGACGACTCCTTATGAACTGTGGTTTGGCAAGAAACCAAAGTTGTCATTTCTTAAAAGTTTGGGGCTGCGATGCTTATGTAAAAAAGTTCAACTTGATAAGCTCGAACCTAAATCGGAGAAGTTCGTCTTCATAAAATACCCAAAGGAAACTATTGGGTACACCTTCTATCACAGATCCGAAGGCAAAAACATTCGTTGCTAAGAATGGATCCTTTCTAGAGAAGGAGTTTCTCTATAAAGAAGTGAGTGGGAGGAAAGTAGTGCTTGATAAGGTAATTTGCACCTTCTCCCAAATTGGAAAGTTGTTCATCACAGAAATCAGTTCCAATGATTGCTACACCAATTAGCGAGGAAGCTAATGATGATGATCATGGAACTTCAAATCAAGTTACTACAGAACCTCGTAGGTATTCCAGAGTACGGTCCGCGCCAGTGTGGTATGGTAAATCCTATTCTGGAAGTCATGTTACTAGACCATGATAAACCTACGAACAATGAGGAAGCGATGATGAGCCCAGTTTCTGTGAAATGGTTTGAAGCCATGAAATCTAAGATGGGATCCATATATGAGAACAAAGTGTGGACTTTGATTGACTTGCCCGATGATCGGCAAGCCATAGAAAATAAATGGATCTTCAAGAGGAAGATGGACGTTGATAGTAGTGTTACTATCTACAAAGCTAGATTTGTCGAAAAAGGTTTTTAACAAAGTTCAAGATGTTGACTACGATGAGTTTTTTCTCACTCGTATCGATGCTTAAAGTCTGTCCGAATCATGTTAGCAATTGCCACATTTTATGAAATCTGGCAAATGGATGTCAAAATTGCATTCCTTAATGGTTTTCTTAAAGAAGAGTTGTATATGATGCAACCAGAAGGTTTTGTCAATCCTAAAGGTGCTAACAAAATGTGCAAGCTCCAGCGATCCATCTATGGACTGGTGCAAGCATCTCAGAGTTGGAATATACGCTTTGCTAAGTTGATCAAAACATATAGTTTTATAAAGACTTGCGGTGAAGCATGTATTTACAATAAAGTGAGTGGGAGCACTACCACCTTTCTATAAATATATGTGAGTAACATATTGTTGATCAGAAATGATGTAGAATTTTTCTGGAAAGCATAAAGGAGTATTTGAAAAGAGTTTTTAAAAGAAAGACCTTAGTAAAGCTACTTACATATTGAGCATATCTATTGAGATAGATCAAGACGCTTGATAAGTTTTTCAATAAGTACATACCTTGTCAAGATTTTAAAATAGTTCAAAATGGAACAGTCAAAGAAAGAGTTCTTGCCTGTGTTGCAAAGGTGTGAAATTGAGTAAGACTCAAATCCCGACCACGACAGAAAATAGAAAAGATAATGAAAATCATTCCCTATGCCTCAGTCATAGGTTCTATAAAGTATGATATGCTATGTACCAGACCTATTGTATACCTTGCTCTGAATTTGGCAACGGAGTACAATAGTGATCTAGGAGTAGATCATTGGACATTGTCAAGAATATCCTTAGTGAGGACTAAGGAAATATTTCTCGATTATGGAGGTGATAAAAGAGCCCGTCGTAAAGAGTTACATCGGTGCAAGCTTTTACACCGATCCATATGACTCTAAGTCTCAATCTGGATACATATTGAAAGTGGGAGCAATTAACTAGAGTAGATCCGTGCAGAGCATTGTAGACATAGAATATTTGCAAAATACATATGGCTCTGAATGTGACAGACCCGTTGACTAAGCTTCTCTCACGAGCAAAACATGATCACACCTTAGTACTCTTTGAGTGTTAATCACATAGCAATGTGAACTAGATTATTGACTCTAGTAAACCCTTTGGGTGTTGGTCACATGACGATGTGAACTATGGGTGTTAATCATATACATATATGAATATTGATGTTAAATCACATGGCGATGTGAACTAGATTATTGACTCTAGTGCAAGTGGGAGACTAAAGGAAATATGCCCTAGAGGCAATAATAAAGTTATTATTTATTTCCTTATATCATGATAAATGTTTATTATTCATGCTAGAATTGTATTAACCAGAAACATGATACATGTGTGAATACATAGACAAACATATTGTCACTAGTATGCCTCTACTAGACTAGCTCATTAATCAAAGATGGTTATGTTTCCTAACCATATACATGAGTTGTCATTTGATTAAAGGGATCACATCATTAGTAGAATGATGTGATTGACATGACCCATTCCGTTAGCTTAGCACTTGATCGTTTAGTATGTTGCTATTGCTTTCTTCATGACTTATACATGTTCCTACAACTATGAGATTATGCAACTCCCGTTTACCGGAGGAACACTTTGTGTGCTACCAAATGTCACAACGTAACTGGGTGATTATAAAGGAGCTCTACAGGTGTCTCCGAAGGTACATGTTGGGTTGGCGTATTTCGAGATTAGGATTTGTCACTCCGATTGTCGGAGAGGTATCTCTGGGCCCTCTCGGTAATGCACATCACTATAAGCCTTGCAAGCAATGTAGCTAATGAGTTAGTTACAGAATGATGCATTACGTAACGAGTAAAGAGACTTGCCAGTAACGAGATTGAACTAGGTATTGAGATACCGACGATCGAATCTCGGGCAAGTAACATACCGATGACAAAGGGAACAATGTATGTTGTTATGCGGTTTGACCGATAAAGATCTTCGTAGAATATGTAGGAGCCAATATGAGCATCCAGGTTTCGCTATTGGTTATTGACCGGAAACGTGTCTCGGTCATGTCTACATAGTTCTCGAATCCGTAGGGTCCGCACGCTTAAGGTTTCGATGACAGTTATATTATGAGTTTATGAGTTTTGATGTACCGAAGGAGTTCGGAGTCCCGGATGAGATCGGGGACATGACGGGGAGTCTCAAAATAATCGAGACGTAAAGATCGATATATTGGACGACTATATTTGGACTTCGGAAAGGTTCCGAGTGATTCGGGTATTTTTCGGAGTACCGGAGAGTTACAGGAATTCGCCGGGGAGTATATGGGCCTTATTGGGCCATACGGGAATAGAGGAGAGAGGCCGAAAGGAAGGAGGTGCGCGGCCCCCCTCTGGTCCGAATTGTACAAGGGGTGCAGCCCCCTTTTCCTTCCTCCTCTCCCCCTCTTTCCTTCTCTCCTACTCCAACAAGGAAGGGGGGAGTCCTACTCCCGGTGGGAGGAGGACTCCTCCTGGCGTGCCCCTCCTGGCCGGCCGACCCCCTCCCCCTTGCTCCTTTATATACGGGGGCAGGGGGGCACCTATAGGCACAACAACAATTGATCCCTTGGATCTCTTAGCCGTGTGCGGTGCCCCCCTCCACGGTAATTCACCTAGATAATATCATAGCGGTGCTTAGGCGAAGCCCTGCGTCGGTAGAACATCAAGATCGTCACCACGCCGTCGTGCTGACGGAACTCTCCCTCGACACTCGACTAGATCGGAGTTCGAGGGACGTCATCGAGCTGAACGTGTGCTAGAATTCGGAGGTGCTGTAGTTTCGGTGCTTGATCGGTCGGGTCGAGAAGATGTACGACTACATCAATCGCGTTGCTCTAACGCTTCCGCTGTCGGTCTACGAGGGTACATGGACAACACTCTCCCCTCTCATTGCTATGCATCACCATGATCCTTTGCATGTGCGTAGGATTTTTTTGAAATTACTACGTTCCCCAACACGGGTCTGCCTCCGGCTCTCATGAATTTGCCGCTTCAAAAGAAATTGAGGATCGTGATGAGCTAGAGGATGAGAAAATCTTACTTTCCGGGTTACTCTACGGATTTTCTGTCTTGGCAAAGGCTCGGAGTCAGAGGAAAGGATAGTTACCTCGTCAGCCTTGCTACGGCTTGTCCCAGTGTCCTCCTGCTGATGATCAGTGTCAATAAGATGATTAAAGAATAAGCCAAGGGAATCAAGGGCTACCTCTGACTTAGAAGAGTCTGACAGCCGAAGCAAGTCGGAAGCAGTAGCTTTCTTGCCCTTCCTTTGGGCAGCTTCTTTCCTGGTGACTCTCTTTTCTTTCCTGGCTTGCTTAGCCGCTTCATGATCATATTTAACTTTCCAAAATTTATCACCCGCCTGCAAGTATTAAGTATATTGTGAATATGGGTGAAGCATTAAGAAAATAAGGTAAACATTTTTATATAGGGTGATTTCTACCTTTGGTGCCGGGTTGTCTTTGCATAACGGAGCGAGACCCACTCTGCCACAATCCGCCAGAGTCTCGTTGAGAAGAGATTTGGTCATGTCATCAACAACGTGAGCAGGTAAGTCGACAGAGCTATGGCGCAGGGGGTCATTCTTGGCGCCAGTGTATTCACACATTAAAACAGTACGGCGGCTTAATGGGATAACTCGCCAGGCAAGCCAGACTCGAACCAGGTCAATACCCGTCAACCCGTTCCCCAACAGAGCTTTGATCTTGGCTATGGTAGGAGAGAGGGATCTGTGTTCTGCGGAAGTAATCTTATCTGGCAAATGATGTGTCAAGACGGAGGGCACAAAAGCCGGGCAGAGGATTCTCGTCAGCTGGGGAGGTATCTTTGCAGTAGAACCACGTCATGTTCCAATCTTTTGGATGGCTTGGCGGGTTTGCATAGGGGAAAAGTGCATCCCTGCGGCGCTGAATTGAAATCCCACCAAGTTCCAAGCTCTGACCACTGGCACACTTTGTCTGGCGGTTCAAATAGAACAGCTCTCTGAAAAGTAACAAGTTTGGTTCTTCACCAAGGTAAACTTCGCTGAACACTTGGAAGTTGCAGATGTTAGACACGGAATTGGGTCCAATGTCTTGTGGGTGAAGGTCAAAAATATTCAGCACATCTCTGAAAATTTTTGAACCGGGAGGAGTAAAGCCCCGGTTCATATGATCGGTAAAGACAACAACCTCTCCGTCTTTGAGCTGAGGGATTTCTTCATCCGGGTGAGGAGCACGGTAAGGCATGATTTCTTTCTTGGGCAGATAGACGGTTTTGACGAAGTCATCTAAAGTGCTGTCAGTGACAATGGATTTCACCCAATTGCAAGTGGTAGGTGCCTTGGGCGCCATTATGTTTGAAAGCCTAAATGCAAGGTAAATAAGGCTGGTTCAAATTTAAGCCGGGCAGAAAGAATATTGCTGGAATGAACTATGGCGACTTATGAAGGGGCCTAATGGTATAAGGATATTTCCATCCGGGTTAGTAAGCCGCCATAAGTGTTTTAAAGCCATCAGTGTTATTTCAACTAACAGAGGAAGTTCAGATTATCACTTCCTTAAGCCGGTAGTTAGAGCCGCCATGACTAGCAAGTCTAACAAGTTATGGATTTTTCCTAAGTATAGGACAAACAAGTTTCACAGTTTGCAGTAATTATTTTGGATCAAACCAAGGTTCACAAAAGAAAAATTACTAGACCTAAAAACAGAGCGCAGAGAAGTTCATGTGTTGTGATGAGGTTTTCTTACAAGCAAAAGAGGATTACTGTTAATCAAAATGGATGCGGAATACGAACCGCATCAGATTTATGGGGTCTTTTGGATCTGACGAAGCCATGGCAAGAAAAATGCAAGAGCTCGGATGAACTGTGCCCCTATAGAGGAACGCGCTAGCCCTAATTCAGATCTATGGCGCGGAAAGGGAAAGAACTTATTGTGAAGGATCTGCGGAGGAGTAGCACTGCCGGTTCTCTGGTCAAGATCAGGTTGATGCAGCGGCCAAGCTCGACGAGGACGAAGGGCGCAGTGGCGACGACAGCGGAGCTCTAATGGCAGATGGGGGAGAGAGGAAGAAGATGTGAAACGGAGAATGAGAGGAGACCTAGTCGGGTCTATTTATAAGGAAAAACCTATTAAGTGGGCGTGAAAAACAAGGAGGCCGAAAAAATATAGTTATCCAGCTACAAAGGCACCTCGATTTTCGGATGGTCATTAAGACAGAGATCTGTTGAGATGTATTGGACAAAACATACATTTATGACAGGTAACGTCATGGCGGGTTACTACAAATTCGAAGGATGACGTCATGGCGGGTTACATGAACCTTCTTAAAGTAAGAAGCAGAGAACTTTTCTTGAGTATTGAAGACTGACATGAACTAGTTCAAATCAGCCTGGGGCCTAATGTTGGGGATATAACTACTAGGTATGACCCCGCCAGAAGGAGCCGGGTTATACCTACAAGTATTCTTGAAGACAGAAGCTCAAGCTTGAAGATGGCGGCTTAGTAAAGGCCCAAAGGCCCAGAGGTGACTTAAGGCCTGTAGTGTTAAACCGCCTTATTCATGCGACTTGTACTGTAAGGCAAGAAAGATTAAGAGAACGAGCCGGATATGATCTATAAGCCGGCCGGACTTTGTAGAGCCGTTGGGTGTCGACCTCAGTATATAAAGGGACGACCTGGCGGCGGTTCAGGGTACAAAAACTATAACTCGAGAGCTAGGTCAAGCGATTCTGCTTCCTGGTTATCGAGACATACATAATCCCAATCACAACTAGACGTGGGCTTTTACCTTCATCATAAGGGGCCGAACTAGTATAAACCTCTTGTGTCTCTTGTCCCAATTAACCCCTTCAAGCTTCCTAGTTGCGATGGCTCCATGACTAAGTCCTTTGGCTAGGACATCTGACGTGACAATTCCACGACAGTGTTGGTCCATGACCACTTTAATAGGCAGCGGCCGTTGTTCCGTGGCTCGATCCTGGGGCACCTTCGGCATTGAATGGCAACCGAGAGGGCAGCCATTTCCTTCTTTGGAAGGACTACTTTGACACAACCAACCTGATGTTCAAACATCAGAAATTCCTGTGGCGTTTCTGTATGGGTAGGCATCTTTTCAACTGTATTAGAGAGGGGGTGGTCGGATATGATTATTTCGAGTGCAAAGAGGATGCCCTTGGAAAGATTGGCTTCTCATCTTATCAGAAATGCACTGCAGCCATCCGGATGCTTGCATACGGTGTACCTGGTGATCTCATTGATGAGTACGTCCGTATGAGCAAATCTACATGCCTAGATGTACAAGTTTAGCAAGAATGTGATTGTTGTGTTTGGCCCTGAGTACTTGAGAGAGCCGGCTGCTCAAGATACAGCCTGCTTGTTGGCGATGAATGCCAATAGGGGCTTCCCAGGGATGCTTGGCAGCATAGACTGCATGCACTGGGAGTGGAAGAACTGCCCTTCTGCTTGGCAAGGGCAGTATAAGGGCCATGTTAGGGCTTGCACTATCATACTTGAGGCCGGAGCCTCACAAGATCTCTGGATCTGGCTCTTTCTTCGGCATGGCTGGATCACACAATGATACCAACGTGCTTCAATGCTCGCCGGTGTTTGCAAGGCTTGCGAAAGGCAACATCCCGCCGATGAATGTTACCATCAACGACCACAACTACGACAAATGATACTACCTAGGTGACGATATCTAATCTTAGTGGACCACTATTGTGAAGACAATCCCCAACCATGATGGAGAGAAGAGGGAAAGATTTTCCCAAGAGCAAGAAAGTGCTAGGAAGGACGTCGAGCGTGCCTTTGGTGTTTTGCAATCTCGATGGGGCATCGTTCGATATCCCGCTAGGACTTGGACCACCAAGAAGTTGTGGGAGGTCATGACTGCTTGTGTGATCATGCAGAATATGATTGTAGAAGATGAGCGCCCGAAATGTATCTACGATCAAGGGTTTCAGTTTCAGGGTGGGAACGTTGTGCCTGAACATGGAGGAGCGGCAACGTTTGAACACTTCATCCAATTTCATCATGAAATGCGTGATTGGGAAACTCACATGCAGCTGCAAAATGATTTGGCTGAGCATATGTGGGCTCATGTTGGCAACCAATAGATGTATCTTCTTTTCACATGTATTTGAGACAATTCAATTTTTATTCGGCTTGTAAAACTATGCTTAATTTATTTGGTTGTGAAACTATATATGCTTTTATTTGGTTGTGAAACTGGGCTATTTTTATATGTTTGCTTGTGAAATAATTCAATATGTGTCCATATTTGTTGAAAAATGGTGGCCAGCCGGCCACGCCGGCAAATATGGGTCAGCACATTGGGTGCACTGCCGACCCAAATGATAAACAGGGCGGGCGACCGACCCAAACGGACAAAAATGCCGGACAAAAACGCCGTCTGTTTTGGTCGACGCGTTGGAGTTGCTCTCGGGGTCGGTGTTGGAGATGCCCTTACATAAGATACTAAAGATGGTTAGTCCGGCAGGTGCCAAGGGAGTAGTACTTCCTCGGGTTCTTTTTACTTTACATATAAAAATTGTCTGAAGTCAAACTTTACAAATATCAACATCTGAAATACTAAAGTTATACAATATAAAAAATTAAATTCATGACACATCGTGTTGATTTCGTATTGAGAATGCTGGTATTTTTTCTATAAAGTTGGTCAAACTTTGCGAAGTTTAACTTCAGACAAATCTTATATACGAAGTTAAAAAAATAAGTAGATTTCCCTCTTACAGTTTGGCCTAAGTTTTTTTATGACATTGTAGTACGAAATGGTACCTATGAAGCACCGGTGTAGTAAATTCTATGTTGGAAACACATATTTAGTTGTCGGCAAAGAAGTACTCGCTCCATACCAAAATATAAAATGCTTTTGTAGTTTAATTTAAACTAAAAATGTTTTGTATTCTGATACAGAGGTAGTAGCAAATAGTTATAAAAGTTTATTAGCCTTCTGTACAATCCACATATCTCTCCACTTTGTTACGATTGCTGAGTGTCGGATGTGTTTGATTTAGTTTAAGGGCGAAGATTGCCACATGCTTGTATATTTTATTGTTATTATGGAAGACACCATTTGTCCATAAACTCGTGGTCAAGGAACACTTTGGTTCACTTACACTTTTTTTTCAAAAAAACTTTCGATCTATTCATCAAATATCATAATGGTACAAAAAGCACGAAAAGTAATAAAAAATGTATCCATGTCTGTAGACCATTTAGCGACGATTACAAGCACTAGAGCGAGTCGAAGACACGGCACCATCATCGCCCTTCCCTTATCGAAGCTGGGCAAACACTGTTGCAATAGGCAATTGGGAAGTCTTCATGCTAAGACATCAAAGAACCAGTGCACTAAAACATCAACTGTCGCTGCTGATGAAAAGAAGTGTAGATCGAAAAGATCCAATCTTTAGACACATGAATATAGACAAACGAAGATTAGATCCACACAGATCTACCAAAGGCAAACACTAATTGAATTTCGTGAGATCCGCCAAGGACACACATCCACACGCCAGGGACGGGGACCAGACGGGAAGAACATTATTCCATCTTCAACGAATTGTCGCCGCCTTGCCGACACAAAACCTAAACGGTCTAAAAGACACCTAAAAGTGAAGCATGATCCCTCTCTCCGGCAAGGACGGGGACCCACCTCGCCTTCATGACTCTAAGGCCACAAGAGACGAGTGAAATAGGGGACGATGCGGGCATGAGGTGGGGAAACCCTAAACGTGTTGAAGCCTCTCTTTTGTTCTTTGTGGGAAAGTGAGAACCAAAATTCACAGGGGCACGCACTTGCGCAGCCAAGCAGGTGCGTCTGTTTGTGCCATGATTCGTGTACTTGTGTGTATTGGAAAATCGTGAAAAACGATTGATAATTCATATATGCTATGAATACATTAGAATACGGTCGAGTATACATGTCGTCCTTGTAGAGATATGTCGCATGTATTGTTGTCTCATACCCTCTTTGACTACGTGTCGACCTTATATGTTTACTTCTTTGCTTCTTGTTCATCTTCTTCCTCACGTCTCTTCATTTTTATTCTTGCATTCTTAATCTGGACAAACTCTTCTTCCTTTACATCGCGATGGTTGTTTTATCTTCTCTCATCCGATGATTTCTATTCCCTTCGGATTCACCTAATTTCTTTGCTTCGCATTTTCACCTATTGTTGGTATTCTGTGCACTACCAATATGGGATCTCTCCGAGGGGAGCTTGATGGATTGGTAATTTGTTCTTTTAGTTCTTCTGTTCTACTACTATCTTGCTTACTCAGATAGGCCGCTCATATCTTTCTATCTACCATTTTATCGATGCAGATTTGTGAACCTAAGATCATCGGATGTAAAGTCTTGTTTACCATCTCATGTATGTGTAGAGGATTTCGATGTTACTAACACTGGTACAACGAGGTGCTATACAAACAGTTTTTAACCCCTTTCCGCGACGACATTTGGAACCATCACCAAGTGAGTGTGGGCGATAGGGGGATCATTCCCACACGACCCAGAAACCATCGGGGATAGGGAGCCTTGATGCATATACAGTACTCACTACTCGTTTGTGCTCGTATTGCCATCACAGTCGGTATTCTGTGGTGCTACATTTACAATGCGCGACCATCACAAATGGTTCACTATTATAGAACATGTATGATAAGCAGACAATCACACACATTCGCTTTTCCCAAACAGTCTGCGATAACTAATTAAGAAGATTAGCTAATCGTCGTACGAGTGTCGGACAGGATTACGAAACGTCGGACAGTCGTAACATTGTCATACACGACAACTATTGCACACGCTATTCTGTGATGCAACATTTACGATGCATACCATATCAAAAACAGTTCGTGGTTGCGAATCGTGTACAATAAGGCAACTATCACAAACGTTTTGTTTGCCTGCACCATTTGTGATATTGTCTGACATCGCACACGCTTTGCAAACGACAACTGTGTGCATACTTGCACACATTTCCTCTCTGTGAACCATCCCGAATTATGGTGTATATCGCAAACGTTTGTGTCTTACCAACCGTGTGTGTCGTAATGATACGTCTCCAACGTATCTATAATTTTTTATTGTTCCATGCTATTATATTATCTATCTTGGATGTTTTATATGCATTTATATGCTATTTTATATGTTTTTTGGGACTAACCTATTAACCTAGAGCCCAGTGCCAATTTATGTTTTTTCCTTGTTTTTGAGTTTCGCAGGAACGGAATATCAAATGGAGTCCAATTGACCTGAAACTTTACGACAATTGTTTTTGGACCAAAAGAAGCCCACGGAGTACCGGAGATGCACGAGAGGAGTCCCGAGGCCACCACAAGGGTGGAGGGCGTCTCCACCCCCTAAGGCACGCCCTCCGACCTTGTGGGCCCCTCGTGGACTCCCTGACTAGTTCTCGACGCCAACACCTCTTATATATCCCCAAACCTCCAGAACAAAACCTAGATCGGGAGTTCCGCCGCCGCAAGCCTCTGTAGCCACCAAAAACCAATCGGGACCCTGTTTCGGTACCCTGCCAGAGAGGGGATCCATCACCGGTGGCCATCTTCAACATCCCGGCGCTCTCCATGACGAGGAGAGAGTAGTTCACCCTCGGGGCTAAGGGTATGTACAAGTAGCTATGTGTTTGATCTCTCTCTCTCTCTCATGTTCTTGATTTGGCACGATCTTGATGTACCGCGAGCTTTGCTATTATAGTTGGATCGCATGATGTTCTCCCCCTCTACCTTCTTGTAATGGATTGAGTTTTCCCTTTGAAGTTATCTTATCGAATTGAGTCTTTAAGGATTTGAGAACACTTGATGTATGTCTTGCATGTGCTTATCTGTGATGACAATGGGATATTCACGTGATCCACTTGATGTATGTTTTGGTGATCAACTTACGGGTTCTGTGACCTTGTGAACTTATGCATAGGGGTTGGCACACGTTTTCGTCTTGACTCCCTGGTATAAACTTTGGGGCACTCTTTGAAGTTCTTTGTGTTGGTTTGAATAGATGAATCTGAGATTGTGTGATGAATATTGTATAATCAAACATGTGGATACTTGTGGTGACATTGGAGTATCTAGGTGACATTAGGGTTTTGGTTGATGTGTATCTTATTGTGTTATTTTAGTACGAACTCTAGGGCTATTTGTGACACTTATAGGAATAGCCCAATAGATCAATTAGAAAGAATAACTTTGAGGTGGTTTCGTACCCTATAATAATCTCTTCGTTTGTTCTCCGCTATTAGTGACTTTGGAGTGACGCTTTGTTGCATGTTGAGGGATTGTTATATGATCCAATTATGTTATCATTGTTGAGAGAACTTGCACTAGTGAAAGTATGAACCCTAGGCCTTGTTTCGAAGCATTGCAATACCGTTTTCGCTCACTTTTGTTACTAGTTACCTTGATGTTTTTATATTTTCAGATTACAAAACCTATATCAACTATCCATATTGCACTTGTATCACCATCTCTTTGCTGGAGTAGTGCACCTATACAATTTACCATCGTATTGGGTGTGTTGGGGACACAAGAGACTCTTTGTTATTTGGTTGCAAGGTTGCTTGAGAGAAACAATATTCATCCTACGCCTCCCACTGATTGATAGACCTTAGGTCATCCACTTGAGGGAAATTTGCTACTGTCCTACAAACCTCTGCACTTGGAGGCCCAACAACATCTACAAGAAAAAGGTTGCGTAGTAGACATTAAGCTCTTTTCTGGCGCCGTTGCCGTGGAGGTTAGTGCTTGAAGGTATATCTTTAGATCTTGTAATTGAATCTTTTAGTTTCTTGTTTTATAACTAGTTTAGTCTATAAAAGAAAACTACAAAAAATTGGAATTGAGGTTGCCTCATATGCTTCATCTTTTTAATGTCTTTCTGAAAATGATGGAAAAGAAAATTGTGCTCAAGTGCTAGCAGAAGAAGTCAATAAAATGTTTGGCACTAAATCTTTGAATGATAAACTGATTGCAATGTTGTTAGTGTGCTTGCTATGAATATTCATGTTACTAATGATGATTGCACTAGTCATGGTAAAAATGTTTCTTATAAGCATGTCAATTTTTGTGGAGTGAATAGAGTTTGTGAAGACATGCCTTATAGGGATGATAGATTTTGTAAGAAGCATAAACATGATGAAACCAATCATTGGCTTAAGGAAAATTGTGCCCAAGTGTTAGAAGATGAAGTCTATAAAATGTTTGGCATAAATTTTTTGTATGATGAGCATGATTACAATGTTGTTAGTATGAATTCCTTGAATATCCATGATGCTAATGATATGCAAAGCCACAAGCTTGGGGATGCTATGTTTGATGAAGATGATATTTTTTATCCCCCAAGTTTTGATGAGAATACTTATTATGATGAAAGCATGCCTCCTATTTATGATGATTATATTGATGAAAGTGGGTTTGGAAGAGTGTCAACTTTAGGAAGTAATGATCCCACTATTTTGGAGGGTGTTGAATCTTATAATATTTATGAAAGTGGATTTGGATAGGTCATGACTTTATTTAGTGATGAATCCACTATTTCGGAAGAGGTTCCAATTGATGATGAGAATAAAGTTGCTACTTATGATGATTATCATGATGATACTTATGTTACAAAAAGTAGTGATAATTATTGTCATAATTCTGAATATCCTTTTACTGGACATTAATCTTTTAATATGGAAATAATTTATAGTATTCAAGTTTCATATGATACTCCCACTATTTCGAATGAGAAGAAATTTGCTTATACGGAGAGTAGTAAAATTTGTATGCATGTGGATCATGAAAGGAATGCTTTATGTGATGGTTATATTGTTGAATTAATTCATGATGCTACTGAAAATTATTATGAGGGAGGAATATATTCATGTAGGAATTGCAATAATATCAAGTTTCCTCTCTATGTGTTGAAAGTTTTGAAGTTATGCTTGTTTTGCCTTTCTATGCTAGTTGATTCTTGTTCCCATAAGTTGTTTGCTCACAAAATCCCTAGGCATAGGAAGTGAGTTAGACTTAAATGTGCTAGTAATATTCTTCATGATGCTCTCTTTGTGTTTCAATTCTTATCATTTATGTGAGCATCATTGAAATCATCATGCCTAGCTAGAAAGGCAATAAAGAAAAGCGCTTGTTGGGAGACAACCCAACATTTATACCTACTGTTTTGGTGTGTCCACTTGATTAGGCTACTGTAGTAATCATGTTTATATCTTTTGTTTCAATAAACTGCCAAGTAAGACATTTGGGATGGCTTACGGTGATAGTTGTTTTGATCTTGCTGAGAAACAGAAACTTTTGTTCCCAGGAAAATAATTTTCATAATTCAAATAAGAGTGCTTTTGATCTGATTCTTTTTGCATCTGATTGGTACACAAATTTCTCAGGTTTTCCTAATTTTTAAGAATTTTTGGAGTTACATAAGTATTCGTGAGTTACAAATTACTACAGACTGTTCTGTTTTTGACAGATTCTGTTTTCTATGTGTTGTTTGCTTATTTTGATGAATCTATGAGTAGTATCGGAGGGTATGAACCATAGATAAGTTGGAATACAGTAGATATTACACCAATATAAGTTTAGAATGAGTTCACAAGGGTACCTAAGTGGTGATTTATTTTCTTACACTAACGGAGCTCATAAGATTTTCTCTTGAGTTTTGTGTTGTGAAGTTTTCAAGTTTTGGGTAAAGTTTCAATGGACTACAGAATAAGGAGTGTCAAGAGCCTAAGCTTTGGGATGCCAAAGGCACCCCAAGATAATATTCAAGGACAACCAAGCATCTAATCTTGGGGATGCCCCGGATGGCATCCCCTCTTTCATCTTTGTTCATCGGAAACTATGATATGAAAGGAATTAAGGAGACACAAAAGCTCAAGCTTGGGGATGCCCAAGACATCCATAATTAATATGTCAAGAAGTCTCAAGTATCTAAGCTTGGGGATGCCCCGGTTGGTATCCCACCTTTCTTCATCAACAATCATTAGTTAGCCTCGGTTGAGCCTAAGTTTTTGCTTCTTCACATGATGTGTGCTATCCTTGCAATGTCATTTTATTTTGTTTTTCTTGTTGTTTGAATAAAGTAGTTAAGATCTGAAATACTTAAATGAGAGAGAGTCCTCACATAGCTAAATAATTATTTGACTACTCATTGATCTTCACTTATATCTTTTGGAGTAATTTGTCATTTGCTCATGTGCTTCACTTATATCCTATGAGTAAAATGGTTGAATGAATTGAATATCACAAATATGAAATTATATATGTTTCATATGCTTATCCCATGGGGAGTAATGACTTCACATATAATAAGTAGAGGTGGTAAATTTATTGAAAGTTAGCAGACATTGTATTGGTCACTTGAACAATTCATGAAAGAATATTGAAGGAAGAGAGATTTCGCATATAAATATACTATCTTGGACATCTTCTATGATTGTGAGCCCCATTAATTATTTTCAAACCTGAGCAAATTAGTTGAAGTTGGACAAGGAAGACAACATAATGAGATATGCTTGGGTATATTTGTATAGAAGTTATATTATTATGGATCCTCCAACATGTGGTGCTTGCTATTTAGAATCTTTTGCTAGCCTAAATTTCTGTACTAAGCGGGAATACTGCTTGTGCATCCAAATTCATTGAACCAAGTTTCTTCCATGAGTGTCCACCATATCTACTTATATGCGGTATTTACCTGCCGTTCCAAGTAAATTTGCATGTGCCAAACTCTAAACCTTCAAATAATAATCTATTTTGTATGCTCGAATTGCTCATGTAGCGACTAGGGGTTGTCAGTATCTTCCATGCTAGGTGGGTTATTCTCACGATGAGTGGACTCCGCTCATCATTCATGAGAAAATGGCTGGTAATTGGGATGCCCAGTCCTATGATCAAAAGATCAAAAACAAAATAGAAAATAAATTAAACAAAACTCCCCCATGATTGTTGATAGTTGGACGGTACCCGTTGTTTTGGACCAGCTATGGAATGTGATTGTTGGTGGAGGGGGAGTAAAAAACTTTACCTTTTTGTTTGGGAACCGCCTATAATGTATCTAGTATGGAAGATATTGGGAATTCTTGGTTGTTATGTTGACAATGAAAGCATACCTTTCAAAATTATTTTCATCTCTGTTTTAAAAGCTTCAAGCTCTGGCACCTCTGCAAATCCCTGCTTCCCTCTGTGAAGGGCCTATCTTTTACTTTTATGCAAGAGTCAGTAGTATTCCTTCTCATTCCAACCTACTCTTTAGTTGGCAAGCATCATGTGATGGGGAAAGATCTAAGCATATATGGCCATTCAAATATATTTGATCATGAATTATTATTGTTGACAATTATCTATATGATAAATAAGTTGGGAGGCAAAACATTAAGCCTCTATCTTTCTCTGTGTTCGACGGATGCTACTTGTTCTAAAAATATGCTTTGAGTGGTAGCAATCATGGAAAACTATATGATAGTTGAGTATCTGGAATTTTCTAAATCAAAGCTCTTATATTGACCCTTCCTGAAAATAAGATGAGTTGCAATCGTTTGATGACTGAGAACATAGTTTGTTAGTTTTCAAGAAAGTTTATGGTCTATGCTTTAACATGTGAATGGCTTGCTACTTGATCATGAGAAGTTTTATGATATGAGCTATTGTTATGATATATAATGATGCTAGAAAAAGTGATTGAAATTATCATTGATCAAACTTGTGCACTTGATAGCATTCCACATCAAAAATTCTGTTTTTATCATTTACCTACTTGAGGATGAGCAGGAATTAAGCTTGGGGATGCTTGATACGTCTCCAACGTATCTATAATTTTTGATTGTTCCATGCTATTATAATATCTATCTTGGATGTTTTATATGCTATTTTATATGATTATTGGACTAACCTATTAACCTAGAGCCCAGTGTCAGTTTCTGTTTTTTCCTTGTTTTTGAGTTTCACAGGAAAGGAATATCAAACGGAGTCCAATTGGCCTGAAACTTTACAACGATTGTTTTTGGACCAAAAGAAGCCCACGAAGTACCAGAGATGCACCAGAGGAGTCCCGAGGCCACCACAAGGGTGGAGGGCGCCCCCACCCCCCTAGAGCGCGCCCTCCAACCTTGTGGGCCCCTCATGGACCTCCCCTGACTTGTTATCGACGCCAACACCTCTTATATATCCCCAAACCTCCAGAACAAAACCTAGATCGTGAGTTCCGCCACTGCAAGCCTCTGTAGCCACCAAAAATCAATCGGGACCCTGTTCTGGCACCCTGCCAGAGAGGGGATCCATCACCAGTGGCCATCTTCATCATCCCGGCGTTCTCCACGACGAGGAGGGAGTAGTTCACCCTTGGGGGTAAGGGTATGTACCAGTAGCTATGTGGTTGATCTCTCTCTCTCTCTCTCTCTCTCTCTCTCTCGCTCTCTCGTGTTCTTGATTTGGCACGATCTTGATGTACCGCGAGCTTTGCTATTATAGTTGGATCTTATGATGTTATCCCCCTCTACCTTCTTGTAATGGATTGAGTTTTCTCTTTGAAGTTATCTTATCGGATCGAGTCTTTAAGGATTTGAGCACACTTGATGTATGTATTGCATGTGCTTATCTGTGGTGACAATGGGATATTCACGTGATCCACTTGATGTATGTTTTTGTGATCAACTTGCGGGTTCTGTGACCTTCCGAACTTATGCATAGGGGTTGGCACACGTTTTCGTCTTTATTCTCTGGTAGAAACTTTGGGGCACTCTTTGAAATTCTTTGTGTTGGTTTGAATAGATGAATCTGATATTGTGTGATGCATATCGTATAACCAAACCCGCGGATACTTGTGGTGAAATTAGGGTTTTGGTTTATGTGTGTCTTAAGGTGTTATTTTAGTACGAACTCTAGGGCTGTTTGTGACACTTATAGGAATAGCCCAATAGATCGATCAGAAAGAATAACTTTGAGGTGGTTTCGTACCCTACAATAATCTCTTCGTTTGTTCTCCTCTATTAGCGACTTTGGAGTGACTCTTTGTTGCACGCTGAGGGATTGTTATATGATCCAATTATGTTATCATTGTTGAGAGAACTTGCACTAGTGAAAGTATGAACCCTAGGCCTTGTTTCGAAGCATCGCAATACCGTTTTCGCTCACTTCTGTTACTAGTTACCTTGTTGTTTTTATATTTTCAGATTACAAAAACCTATATCTACTATCCATATTGCACTTATATCACCATCTCTTCGCCGAAGTAGTGCACCTATACAATTTACCATTGTATTGGTTGTGTTGGGGACACAAGAGACTCTTTGTTATTTGGTTGCAGGGTTGCTTGAGAGAGACCATCTTCATCCTACGCCTCCCACGAATTGATAAACCTTAGGTCATCCACTTGAGGGAAATTTGATACTGTACTACAAACCTCTGCACTTGGAGGCCCAACAATATCTACAACAAGAAGGTTGCGTAGTAGACATCACGTAACGACCTGTAGAGCGTAATTTCTCCGTAATTTAATTGCTGCTATTTCAAATTGTACTGGATTTGAATTTGAATGTATGATATAGCTTTATTCATATCCATTGGGTTCAAACAACCAATGCATTATTCGATTCATAGGTACATATGTTCAAGAATTACATAAGAACCAAACAAAGAATGATGAACTGCAGTTATATACTTGTACTATTAAAGACGGTAAAGAAAAAGGCGAAATACATTCTGGTTGCTGAACAAAGGTGAAGCGGAATGTCCATATTGTGCCCTCCTCCATGTAGAAGGCATGCACGACTCTAGTCCAACCCCTTGTGATGGCCGACCGCCCATCCTTCACGATCTTCATGAAAACATCTAGATAATCATCGTGTTCTGGTAGAAATACTTTAACCTTTGCATGCCCACCAATCATGTAGTTTGTGAGGTAATCTTGAGTACACTACTTTGGGAACCACTGCAAAGGAAAAAGATTCAAACATTGTCATCTAACACAACTCATTATGTGCAGTAAAAAGAAGGCTGCAGAGTTCTTACTTACCATCCTGGTTCGCTATTGTCTTGGATAAAGTGTAAACAAATAGTTTAATTGCCATCTTTTGACCCATTTTACTAACAATAATCTTTATCAGCTTTCTCACTTGATGCTGGTTCATCGATATCTCATTGCCCCATACGCAGAAAGGGTCGAAGCGCGGATCTTTACCAATGACATATGTACCTAAAAGCACCAAGTTAATATTAGAAGCTAAACAACAATTGCACAATGATGTAGTACAACACTCTTTTATAATATCTTATAACATCCAATATACTGACATATTAGATGAATTAACATATTATATTATGGGCCAGAAAGAGTTTATTGCATTCTTACAATTTATCGGCTGATTAACTGCTGCTGTATCCATGGGTTAGAGTTAGTTTGAGCTAGTTCGGGCTCAAATATCCCTAAAGTATATCCAAACATGAGGGCTAGTTTGAGCTAGTTGCATCTAACCCACCCAAAAAAACTATCCAACCCAAGAGGTGCTAATTGGAGCTAGTTCTCCTAGTGCATTTATTGCCAATCTAACCCTGTCATCCAAACACCTCTTTGATGGAGTTAGTTTAGGGTTAGTCATGAGCTAGAAACTAAATCTAACCTCTAGCTAAGTTGAGTATCCAAACAGGGTGTGTTGTTGTTGTTATTGTTGTTGCTGCTCTTCTACGTATATCTAGACATCATCAGAACATTAAGGTAACACTCTTCCTTGTTGCTATGTAGCCTAGGATTGCATATTTAGACATTAAGTACAGTGCATGTTGCTATGTAGCCTCAGATATATTACATATGGCCCTACACTACTACAGGTTGCTGCTAACGCGACACTACGATCAGAGACCCTTCGACGAAACTATGTGCGATGCAATAATCGCAAACGGTGGTGTAAAAAACCTGTCAAAAAAGGTGCAAAATGTTTGTGATGACGGATGCATCAAACACGGTTCAAATTTTAGTTGTGTGTGCGAATCAGGGCATACGGTTGATCCAGACGAACTGTTTGCGATTAGACAGAACAACAAAAACGGGCAGCCATATCAATGTGTGTGCAATATATGTCATACAGTTCGCTCTGATGAACTGTTTGCTATTAGGGAAAGCAACAGAAACGGCCAGCCAGATCAAGGTGTGTGTGATATATGGCATACGGTTCAGTCGAATGAAATGTTTTCGATTAGGGAAGAGAACATAAACGGTTCAACTTAACAAGATGTGTGTGATACGTGGCAAAAAGGCTCGGAGGTTAATTCGAGAACAAGTACACATAGGTTAATTTGACATGCATGACTTATAAGTTTCACAGAAATCATATCACTTTTTTTGGAGAACATTTAATTGCATTGAGTGTATAAAGTGCTCCGTCCTATTATTTTAATTAACCTCAAGGTCCATGTTTTGGAAACATGTCGTAAAGTAACGGGATAGACCTCTATTCAAGCCAATCAACATGTGTTCAAAACAATATCAAAAAGTAACGAGGTAGACCTTCTTCAAGCCAATCAACATGTGTACAAAAAACAAAAAAATGTAGGATCCCTCTTTGCAAGGAACTTTTCCTCGGCAAGGAACTACTCCATAGTTTGAATGTAGCTCTCCACCGAGACCGGATCATTCCTGTACACACTGAGTGGGCCTTCCCCCTCACATGGGTCTCCACTAAGTGATGCGTGGTGTATTGGAAATATGCCCTAGAGGCAATAATAAATTAGTTATTATTATTATATTTCCTTGTTCATGATAATCGTTTATTATCCATGCTATAATTGTATTGATAGGAAACTCAGATACATGTGTGGGTACATAGACAACACCATGTCCCTAGTAAGCCTCTAGTTGACTAGCTCGTTGATCAATAGATGGTTACGGTTTCCTGACCATGGACATTGGATGTCGTTGATAACGGGATCACATCATTAGGAGAATGATGTGATGGACAAGACCCAATCCTAAGCCTAGCACAAAGATCGTGTAGTTCGTATGCTAGAGCTTTTCTAATGTCAAGTATCATTTCCTTAGACCATGAGGTTGTGCAACTCCCGGATACTGTAGGAATGCTTTGGGTGTACCAAACGTCACAACATAACTGGGTGGCTATAAAGGTGCACTACGGGTCGAAAGTGTCTGTTGGGTTGGCACGAATTGAGACTGGGATTTGTCACTCCGGTTGACGGAGAGGTATCTCTGGGCCCACTCGGTAGGACATCATCATAATGTGCACAATGTGACCAAGGGGTTGATCACGGGATGATGTGTTACGGAACGAGTAAAGAGACTTGCCGGTAACGAGATTGAACAAGGTATCGGCATACCGACGATCGAATCTCGGGCAAGTACAAATACCGCTAGACAAAGGGAATTGTATACGGGATCGATTGAGTCCTTGACATCATGGTTCATCCGATGAGATCATCGTGGAACATGTGGGAGCCAACATGGGTATCCAGATCCCGCTATTGGTTATTGACCGGAGAACGTCTCGGTCATGCTTGCATGGTTCCCGAACCCGTAGGGTCTACACACTTAAGGTTCGGTGACGCTAGGGTTATAGGGAATAGATATACGTGGTTACCGAATGTTGTTCGGAGTCCCGGATGAGATTCCGGACGTCACGAGGAGTTTCGGAATGGTCCGGAGGTAAAGATTTATATATGGGAAGTCCTGTTTTGGTCACCGAAAAAATTTCGGGTGCTATCGGTAATGTACCGGGACCACTGTGAGGGTCCCGGGGGTCCACCAAGTGGGGCCAATGGCCCCAGAGGGCAGCATGGGCCAAGTGTGGGAGGGGACCAGTCCCAGGTGGGCTAGTGCCCCCCCACAAGGTCCCAAGGCACCTAGGGTTTGGGGAGGGGGTGCTCCCACCTTTCTTGGGGGGCAAGTTTCCCCTCTCTTCCCCCTTGGCCGCACCCTAGATGGGATTGGGGCTGCCGCCACCCCTAGGGAGGGAACCCTAGGTGGGGGCGCAGCCCTCCCTCTCCCCCTATATATAGTGGAGGCAAAGGGGCAGCCCAACACACGAAGTTCTTCTCCTGTTGGCGCAGCCCTACCTCTCTTTCTCCTCCTCTCATGCGGTGCTTGGTGAAGCCCTGCAGGATTGCCACGCTCCTCCATCACCACCACACCGTTGTGCTGCTGCTGGATGGAGTCTTCCCCAACCTCTCCCTCTCTCCTTGCTGGATCAAGTCATGGGAGACGTCATCGGGTTGCACGTGTGTTGAACGCGGAGGTGCCGTCCGTTCGGCACTAGGATCTCCGGTGATTTGGATCACGACGAGTACGACTCCTTCAACCCCGTTATCTTGAACGCTTCCGCTTAGCGATCTACAAGGGTATGTAGATGCACTCTCCTTCCCCTCGTTGCTAGTCTCTCCATAGATAGATCTTGGTGACTCATAGGAAAATTTTGAATTTCTGCTACGTTCCCCAACATGGTGAACTGCCCGCCGTTGTCATTGTCGGCCGCTGGGAGCGCCATTGGAACCATGGGGATCGCCAATGGAACCGCTGGATGTCCTCTCTGTATGTGTCGTCGTGGGTGTTCTTATTGTGTCATGCGCCGACCCCAAACACTGGCAGCACAACTTATAAATTAACGAATGGAGTACTAGTTACAGTGATGCATATAATTAAGCAAAGGGATCACACATGTCTGTATTGACTGGAACGAGAATGCAATAGCACAATAAGAATTAAGGCCACGATGATGCAATCGCAGTGGTGGTTACAGGAGGCAATAAGAAAGATGCATCCATCAACGTACGACCTCCTCCTCCTCAACTCAGTGCGTCGGGCCACCAACCGGCGGCTAAGGAGCGGCGGCTTTTGTGGCGAGGTCAAGGTGCTTCTCATCAAAGGCATCCAAGGCTTCCAGCCGGTTGAAGAAGGCCAACGTCATAGCGTCCTCACTGGCCTTATAGATACCTATGTACACAATTTGCTCGTACACATGGATGTATAGGTCAACGAATTCTTGCAGGGCGAGGTGCCTCACGGCGACCGCGACCTCCAGGTGGACATTCTTCGTGGCGTTGGCGGGCAGTCGTAGGGCCACCAGTGCTTGAAAGAGGTTTCGACCATGGAGGCTGATTAGGGTGGCAGACAATGAGGAGCCCGATCGCTCAGGATGGAGGAGTACGGCGATGTCGTTCGCGAGCTTCTTGACGACAGTGAACTTGTTTGTGGTGGCAATGATCATCTGGTCCAACTGAGAGTCGTAGCTGGCGTTGACGGCAGCCATCCACCAGCCGGTCGCCAACACCATCTGGAGATGATGCTCGGTGCCATGCCGCAGGCCGGCGTCGTGGACCATCTGGCACAGCCGCTGGCCGCTCGCGCGCATCGCCGCCATGGGTCTAGAGTGAGCACTTTTGCGCTTAGTGTATGTGCTTCGGCAAATGCTTAGGCACGTACGATGTGGTAGATGCATTGGAATGGAGGGCGTAAGGGCATATTTATCCCTAAGGTGTTTTGGTGATTGATGACAATGCTATTGCAGACTAATCGTGTGCGTTGAGTTTTTCAGAGATTCACCCTTTGGCACGAGACGATTCCCTCCCCTCGGTGTTTTATTCAAGATGGTGCAGCTCTTTTGTTTCTATGTTGGTGCACTAGTTTCATAGAAGTCACCGTACTATCAAGAGGGGATCCGCTTTGGTAAAGCTAGGGTGGAATCAACACGTACACATCCTTATCGCACCCGCTGAACCTTTCCGCTTCAATGGAGGACTCATTCCCCTTCTTGTTTGCTTTGTCTGGTCCCGGCGGTAGTACCGCGGGCCACAACAGTAGCACCGCCCAACTGCAACAAGCGGTAGCATCGCTCCTTAGTGATAGTACCACTTGGAGCCTTCCGATGTAGTACCGCTGCGGCTCCGTGCACCTACCGCCTCGACTCGAGGCCCCTTTTTCTTGTGTCAGGTTTTGCGGCACTAGCTGCGGCAGTAGAGGCAGTAGCACCGCTCCCAAGCGGTAGTACCACTCCCAAGCGGTAGTACCACTCCCAAGCGGTAGTACCACTCCCAAGCGGTAGTACCGCCCTTACCACCGTGGTAGTACCGCTCAGGGTCCAGGTCCTCGTTCCCCTCCTTTGCGCGGCAGTACCACTGGCTCAGCGGTAGTACCGCCCACCCCAGCTGTAGTACCGCTCTCTGCGGGGCTGCTTGGGGGTAATAGTTGGATTGTTTCCCCCACTATATAAGGGGGTCTTCTTCCCCAAAGTTGACCTGCCTCTTCCCCCAAAAGCTCCATTGTTGCTCCAAGCTCCATTTTTTCCCGATCTCTCTCCCTAGCCAATCAAACTTGTTGATTTGCTCGGGATAGGTTGAGAAGGCTCCGATCTACACTTCCACCAAGAGAAATTTGATTTCCCCCACTAATCCCTAGCGGATCTTGTTACTCTTGGGTGTTTGAGCACCCTAGACAGTTGAGGTCACCGCGGAGCCATAGTCCATTGGGGTGAAGCTTCGTTGTGTCGTTGGGAGCCTCCAATTAAGTTGTGGAGATAGCCCCAACCTTGTTTGTAAAGGTTCGGTCGCCGCCTTCAAGGGCACCAATAGTGGAATCACAGCATCTCGCATTGTGTGAAGGCGTGAGGAGAATACGATGGCCCTAGTGGCTTCTTGGGGAGCATTGTGCCTCCACACCGCTCTAACGGAGACGTAGTTCCCCTCAAAAGGAAGGAACTTCGGTAACACATCCTCATCTCCATTGGCTCCACTCTTGGTTATCTCGTGCCTTTACTTGTGCAAGCTTATTTGTGTTGTATCCTTGCTTGCTTATGTACTTATTGTTGTTGCATCATATAGGTTGCTCACCTATTTGTATATTTAGACAACCTACTTTGATGCAAAGTTTAATTTGGTAAAGAAAAGCTAAAAATTGTTAGTTGCCTATTCACCCCCCCCCTCTAGTCAACTATATCGATCCTTTCAATTGGTATCAGAGCCTCGTCTCTTTATTAAGGACTTTGCCGTTCGAAGAGTATGGTTGACACCATAGACGGTGGGGAGGAGCACTCCGGTGTGAATCCGATCTCGTCTACGGGTGATGGGGGAACCACGGTGTCCCGTGAAGAATTCAATGTGGCTTTGGACACATTGAAAACCTCCATGACAATCGAGGTTGAAAGCATGTTTAATAAATTCTTAGAAGGACTTAAACTATGTACCTCGCCGTTGAAAGTGGGTGATCCCACTGACAAGGTGACGGATGCTAACTCCGACAAGGGGGAAGCTACTAGTGAAAAGGAACCTTCTACTAGTGGTAGAAATGGCACCAGCATCTTTGCTCATGTGGCACCTCTAGTTTATGGAGGACCGATTCCTTCTACTCATTTAAATCATGTCGAGCCTCCTCCTAAGATTGTGAAAAATGAGGACTTTGATTCTTGGGTGTATCGCTTCAAGTGTCATTTAAATCATGTGAATACTAACCTTTGGAGAATCATTGAAGAAGGTTTTCATCCACATGACCGAAGCAACTTCACCCCTAGAGAAGCCGTGGACCATCAATTCAATGAGAATGCTCTCTTCATCATTCAAGATGCAGTTCTTCCCGAAGATCTCCCTCATCTTTGACCCTTCGCCATGGCCAAAGACGCATGGTATTGCGTTGTTTCCTTCTATAAGGGAAGTGTAAGCATTCAACACTCCAACTATGAAGTGGTGCAAGATGAAGCCGATGAGTTTGCAATGAAAGAAGATGAAGAACCTCGTGAGCTCTTTCGGAGAGTTACCAAACTTGAAGTCTCCCTTTGAGATCATGGGAGCAAGGACACGGATGACAATTGGATCAGGCGCAAGTTTCTTAAAGCAATGATGCCTTACCACAAGGCCTTGTCCTCCGTCATCCATCGGAGACCGGACTTCCACTCCTTGACCTCAAATAAAGTGTTGGATGAGTTTGTGGCAATGAGGATCCTGGACAAGACCACCGACAACGTGGTGTTGCGCTCACAAAGGGTAAAGAAGCCCAACCTTGCCTTGAAGGCCAAGATTATTGTGGAAGAAATGAAGAAGAGGAAGATGAGGAGAGCAAACCCGAAGATACAAAATATGATTATCATGAACACATGGCTCTTGCTTCAAGGCAATTTTGGAGCAAGAAGAACACAAGGCCCAACTTCAACAAGAACAACTCAAGTGGGTTCAAGTGCAAGCAACGTGTGAGAACATGTTACAATTGTGGCAATGTGAGCCATTTTATTGTGGATTGCCCTTACGAGAAGCGGGAAGACAATGGTGGCAAGCTCATCCGAAAGGACAAAGCCAAGTCCTTCCTCAACAAGAACAACTTCACCAAAAAGACTCCTACTCGAGGGTTGGTGGTTCAAGAAGAATAGCATGAGGATGATGATGATGATGAAGATAATGAAGCCATGGCCATGGCCTCCGTTGCCATTGCCATAACTCCACGGGTGTCCCTCTTTGACTCACCCAATGAGAACATCACCGCCAAGTGTCTCGTGGCTAAAGCCACTAACAAGGTAACCCCCAACATCAAAACCACCATCATTACTAATCCCTCCTTGAAGGATAACATTGATGAAAGTGAGGGGTATAATGAGGAAGTGAATGAATTTGAGTCTTTTATGAGTAAGCTCAAGGGCAAATCCAAGAAGCACTTTGTTGCTCTCTTGGAACAACTTGGTGAAGCCAATGACATGATTGAGGCTCACGAAGAAACCATCTCTAAGATGGAAGGTCATAGTCGTGACTATGCCGATGAGATATCGGATCTCTCTAATGCTCTTGAGGAAGAGCGTGGGCATCGTTTGGCTCTTGAGGAGCCACACAACGATGACCATGCTAAGTTAAAGAAAGATCTTGATCATGCTCTTGTTGTGTCTCGTGTGCTAACTTCCGAGAAGGCTAAACTTGGTGTTGACCATGTTAGACTCAAGGAGGAGTTTGATTTACTTGACAAGGCCCACAAGGTCTTGAAGGGTGCTCATGCTAGCCTCAAGGAGTCTCATGCTCAACTCCAAGTTAAGCTAACCAAAGAAAAGGCCACCTTTCCTCATATGGTATTAATTGATAATGCAAATGCCACTAACCCGTGTTGTGAGCATGTGCATCTTGTGGAGGAGAATGCCAAGTTGAAAGATCAACTTGAGAAAGGCCTTGTGACATGCATTCAAGGTGAGAAGAACCTCAACGACCTTTTGAGCAATCAAAAGGAAGTTGTGGCCAAGGAGGGAGTTGGGTTCGCACCCAAGTACAAGAACAAGAAGAAGAACGAAAAGACCAAACGACCTCCTCCTCTCAAGCAAACTTTTGTGAAAGAGGGAGAGGGTGCTCCTAAGGGGAAGAAGAACAATGTGAAGGGTGGTGATGTCAAAAAGGGCAAAACCACCTCCTCCAACAAAGCTGGCGACTTTAACCCTTCTTATGTGTTATGACGTGCTAGTGATGGGCATGTTTATGCTAAATTTGTTGGTTCTCCTTATGAGTACATTGAATGGTCTATTTGGGTTCCTAAGACCCTTGTTACTAACATCAAAGGACCCATTACTAAATGGGTACCTAAAACCAAGCATTGATCTCTTATAGGTGTTTGCTTCTGGTGGGGGATCATGGTTGCTCGATAGTGGAGCAACAAATCATATGACCGGGAGCAAGGACTTGGTGGTGGGCGTGCAAAAGATCCCATCTATGCCCACCAATGTCGAGTGGGGTGATGCCTCATCTTCTAAGGTATTGGGTCTTGGCAAGGTTGTCATTTCTCATGATCTAACGATCGAGAAAGTCATGCTTGTTGAGTCCCTTGCGCACAATTTACTTTCCGTTCGTCAACTTGCACTCATGGGCTTTGCCACTTTCTTAGATATTGATAATGTGGCCCTCTTGCGGAGCAAGACTCTTAAAGTAGCCTTTGTTGGGCATGTCGAGAACGGTCTCTATGTGATTAACTTTTCGGAGCGACCCACTAAGACCGTGACATGCCTAATGGCTAAAGTCGATGTGGGATGGCTTTGGCATCACCATTTAGCCCACGTCAATATGAGATCTTTGCAAAGTCTTCTCCAGGGGGACCATGTCCATGGACTAACAAATGTTAGTTTTGCCAAAGATCGTGCTTGCAGTGCTTGTATCGAAGGAAAGCTTCATGAGAAGGCTCACCCTCCCATGACTATCATCTACTCGAAGAGACCCCTGGAGCTCCTTCACATGGACCTCTTTGGGCCTCCATCCTTTGATAGTCTTGGGCGTAGAAAATATTGCCTGGTGATTGTGGTGGATTATTCAAGATACACTTGGGTATATTTCTTCAAGAGGAAGAGAGAAACTCAACAAACCGTCATCGACTTTGCAAATGAAGCTCTATCGGTGTACAAAAGTAGGGGCTTTGCTTTTGACCCCTTTACTTGTGCCCGGGCAGTCAGAGCCACCCGCCACAGCCACGCATAACAGGACAGGAAAGGGAAGCCGGAGAGAAGCCGAAGGCACAAGACAAACAAGGCAACATCAAGGACTAAGGCCACAAAGTGCAGATGGGCGAAGCAGGTTTCCCCGGCAAGACCCTTGCCGGGGGCAGCCTCCGCGGCCCCGGCAAGCCCCTTGCCGGGGCAGCTCACCCACACCGGTGGAGCAGGCCACCCTTGAGCCACGGTCCCCAATAGCCATGTTGGACCAGGGCTCGGGAGGCACCTCCATGGTGGCATGCAGATCTTTGTGAAGAAATAAAATGCTCAAGATTAGATGAGGATTGGAAAGCAACAATCCTCGCCAAGATCCCTACCGAAGGAATCCACAAGACCCCCGGCAAGACCCTTGCCGGGGACGCCAGCGCGCCACAGCAAGACCCTTGCCGGGCCACCCGACAAGACCCTTGCCAGAGGCGACAACAGGGCCATTGCCAGGCCCGCACCAACCAACTTCCCGCCGCCGCTCGCATTCAGCAGCCAGCCCAACCAGTTGGGCAGGCACCTGCGTGGCAGCATGCAGCTTCCAGGCCAACTCAGCACGCACCCACGTGGCGGCATGCAGGTCTTCGTGGAGGCTCCACCACCGCGCCACCTCAGCTGCTTGCCTGCCTACGTGGCACCACATGCATCGCTGGCCAGGGCGCGTGTTGGAGCGAGGAGGAGCGGCAACAGACGGGACGAGCCTCGCTCCCATCCCCGATAAAGTGAAGGGACACCTAAGCCTCGCATTAAATGCACTTTGTCCTATAATACCAGCGATAAGCTCACAGCGTTGTAGCACTTTCCACCTCCTGTGTGCCACTGTGGCAGCCCCTTTCACCTATAAAAGGAGGCCCATGGCGCACTGGAGAAGGATTCGGCTCTTTCGAATCTGGCAACACCCAGAGCTAGTTCAAGGGCTCAAGAACACTAAATACATCCACCAAAGCAGGATTGTAGGGTTTTACGCATCTTTGCGGCCCGAACCTGAGTAAATCCCCTTTGTGTTGTCTGTTAGTCCTGCTCTTCTCACGATCCCGCGCCCCGCAACCGTAGTAGGGATTCCAGTGATCCCATAGGTGTCGTTTCCCACCGTCATCTTTGGTGCGCCAGGTAGGGGGCGCAATTGTGAGAATCTGGTCTAGCAGTTGACCCAGCTGTTCTTCATCGTCATGGCTCCTAAGAAGAAGACGACCACGGCGATCGGTTCGTCCGGGACCTGATTGCCAGTACCTGTGCGGACCAGTAGCGGGCCAGTCGCAGAGAGAACCCGTGGCGCGGCCTGCGAACATCCGCATCATCCTGGCGGTCCAGGCCGAGCGAGTGGCGTCGTTCGCATGCCAGGCAACGAGCCACTAGTCGTGGGCTCCAGAGATGGAGTCAGGGCCCCCGCAGGCGGCATGGGGCCCTCCAGGGGCGCCGCCATCCAGCCAGACGGTGGCACGGTGACCTCCAAGAAGCCAACGCCGGCGCCCACGATGATCTCTTCTCAGCTTGTGCGTGATGAGCAGCGTCAACCTATTAGTGACCCTGAGCGCCGCCCTGGGAAGAGTCCCGTGCGCCCATCACATGATGAGGAGGGCCAGCACACGCGCTGAGGTGCTGACGGAGGTGGCGAACGGCCGCGAGGCCATGACGCAGCTCCTTCTAACATGGTTAGAAGTCGAGGCGCATCACGGTCCACCCAGCTTTCGCCGCCACCCACGCCAGCGGAAGCCCTAGCACGTGCGTAGCTGCTCCCCGATTTTCCTCCCGCCGCAGAGAAGCTCGATGAATGGAGGGCCACCGTCTGGAGCCTCGTCGGCCTCGCCAAGAATGATGAGTTGCGGCCTGCGGGACCCATAGGCCGTCGCTCCACCGGGCCACCGCATGCCAGCGGAGGCCGTGCCGGTGGCGATGCGGCCATGGTGCACGCCCCTCCTCCATCCCGGCCACCCCGGGCGTCGGTCCGTCGCGATGACGCTTGTGATGATATCTCCATCGCGTCGTCCGACCCGCGAGCCAACTGCGATCAGAGTCAAGTCCTTCGGGAGCGGGTTCATGAGGACGCTCGAACTACCATCGAGCGCCGACGTGACGGGCGCCACCAGTCGGACAGGCGGGTAGGGCCCGCTACAGACCACCCAGCGCCGGGAGGCTATGGTGGCCTACCCTACGAGGTGGGTTGTCCGGCTTTCACCCGTGAGCTGCGGCAGTTCCAGTGGCCCTCCCACCGTACGTTCAAGCCCGGCATTGGCGAGAAGTACAATGGCAAGACTCACCCGTTAGAGTTCCTCAGCATCTACACCATCGCGATGCAAGCTGCTTGGGCCCACGACGATAAGGTGCTTGCCAATTACTTCCCGCTGGCACTCAAGCCGAATGTTATGTCATGGTTGATGCACTTGCCTGTGGATTCCATCTCTTCTTGGGTAGATTTGTGCCATGAGTTTGTTGGCGCCTTTACCGGAGGTCACCAAGCTCATGGCCAGGCAAGTGATTTACACATCATCCCCCAGAAGGAAGGTGAAAACTTGCGCAAGTACATCCAAAGGTTCAGCCGGGTATAGTACAACATCCCCGATGTTCATCCCGCCGCTATGATCAGTGCGTTCCACCAGAATGTGCGCAACTGCAAGATGCGCGAAGAGCTGGTGATGAACAAGGTCAAGGATGTGGCCAAGCTTTATGTCCTGGTCGATCGATGCGCACGTGCTGAAGAGGGAAGGAAGTACCCCGACGAAGATGATGGTGCAGAAACCGACTCCACTGGCGACACCGCCACCCCGGCAAAGAAGGGCTGGCGCCATAACAAGAAACACAAGGGCAAGGCCGTGCTTGCCGTCGAGGGATCCGACGACACCGGCGCCACCAAGAAGACCAAGGCGAGCGACCCCGGCAAGGAGGTCGCCGGGTGTGTCGCTTGCCGGGCCTTGGCGGCTGCCGACAAGCCAGGAGGCTCCGACAAGCAGTACTACAAGATCCACCACACCAAGGGCCATGACCTCCAAAACTGCCGACAGGTAGAGCTGCTCGCTGAGAAGTAGAAAGCCGAGTATGAGCGGAAGGACAAGGAGAAAGGACAAGATGGTGCCGAGGGATCCGACAAGAAACATGGCGGCCAAGGAGGCCGCCGCGGCAAGGATAATCAACAGGAGAGGCCTGCCCGGGGCCGCGACAAGAAGCAGGAAGACGATGGTCATGACAAGGACAATGAGTCCGGCGACCACGAGTTTCAGAAAGCCACAGAGGCCATGTGCGTCGATGGTGGCGCCTCGCTGCATACGTCCCACTGCCAACTCAAGCAGTGGGCGCGTGAGATCACGACGGTGGAGCCATCGCTCGATGCACGGAAGCCGCTGAAATGGTCCAGCACGCCCATCATCTTCGACAACGAGGACCACCCTAACCGCACTACTGCGGTCGGGTGCTTGCCATTGTTGGTTTCACCAACAATCCACAACCTCAAGTTGACAAAGATGTTGGTTGATGGCGGGGCCGGCCTGAACTTGATCTCGCCTGTCATGGTCAAAAGGCTGCAGATCCCTGATGGAGTCCTCGAGGAGACGGGCACGTTCCAATGAGTTAACCCGGGGAGGAGTCAGCCAAAGGGAAAAGTCACGCTGCCCATGACATTCGGAGGCGAGCTGAATCACAGGATGGAAAGGATCGTTTTTTATGTAGCCGAGATCCCATTGCCTTACAACGGGATCCTCGGCCGCCCGGCACTAGCCAAGTTCATGGCGGCTTCACACTACGCCTACAACATGCTGAAGATGCCCGAGCCGATGAACATCATCACAGTCCCCTCTGACAAGAAAGATGCGTTGATTTGCGCCGACCAACTTTACCGGGAAGCAGTTGTAGTAGCTGCCTCTAAGGCACCTGCTCCTGCCTACGGAGCCCCGAGAGAGAAGAAGACCGGTGAGACCCCTCGCACCCACTCCGGCAAGCACACCTCTTCGGGGTGTTGTGCTCCCGTCGAGGGCGTGCCAGAGAGCTCCGCCGGCAAGAGCAAGAAGTCCAGAGCCGCACCACCAGAGACCAAGAAGGTGCCCGTCAAGGAGGACGGCACGGGGGGAGCTTTTACCATAAGCTCCACCCTCGACGGCAAATAGGAAAGCGAGCTCGTCACCTTCCTGCGGGGGAATGTCGATGTGTTTGCATGGCAAGCCTCTGACATCCTCGGTGTTCCCAGGGAGGTGATCGAGCACCATCTTGCTGTCTGTCCTCATGCACGGCCCGTCAAGCAGAAGGTTAGGAAGCAAGCTCTAGAGAGGCAAGAGTTCATCACGGAGGAAATCAGGAAGCTAGAGGTGGCAGGCTTGGTAAGAGGAGTACTCCATCTAACGTGGTTGGCCAATCCGGTAGTGGTGCACAAAGCAAACGAGAAGTGGAGGCTATGCATTGATTACACAGACATCAATAAGGCTTGTCCAAAGGATCCCTTCCCATTACCGCGCATTGACCAGATTGTTGACTCCACAGTTGGGTGTGACATGTTATCATTCCTTGACGCCTACTCAGGATACCACCAGATCTTCATGACAAAAGAAGACGAGGAAAAGACAGCATTCATCACCCCATGTGGTACGTATTGCTTTTTACGGATGCCTTTCGGGTTGAAGAGTGCTGGCTCAACCTTTGCAAGAATAGTCCAAATTGGTTTTGAACCCCAGCTACATAGAAATATGGAAGCTTATATGGATGACATAGTGGTCAAAACCAAGGACAAGGCAACACTTGTACGGGATCTGGAGGAAACATTTGGGAACCTACACAAGATCAACCTCAAATTGAACCCTGAGAAGTGTGTCTTCGGTGTCCCATCCGGCAAGCTTCTCGGGTTCTTTGTGTCGCAGCGCGGGATTGAAGCAAACCCAGACAAGATTAGGGCCATCAAGCAGATTGAGGCACCCAAACAGATCAAGGACGTGTGTCGGCTCACTGGCTGTGTTACCGCCATGAGCAGATTCATCTCCAAATTCGCGGAGCGTGCCCTCCCCTTTTTCAAGATCATAAAGAAGACGGGCCTAGTGGAGTGGAACCCAGAGGCCGTGGCGGTGTTGCAAGACTTGAAGAAGTACCTCTCCTATGCCCCGGTTCTGGTTGCGCCTAAACCACATGAATCATTGTTGCTATATCTAGCGACAACAAATCAGGTGGTTAGCGCCGCATTGGTGGTGCAGAGAGAGGTCAACGAGGAGACAGCAGCAGCGGCAGAGTCAACGGTTGGCGGGCCAGAACCCTCCCCGGCAGGGCTCGGTCCCGGCAAGACTGAGTCACAGGCAAGGCCCGGTCCCGGCAAGACTGGCGCCAGCGCGACAGGACCCGCACAGCCAGGTGAAGTGGCGCAAAGGAAGAAGATGGTGTAGCACCCGGTTTACTTCGTCAGCTCCCTCTTGCAGGGAGCTAGGTCGAGGTATTCAGGTGTGAAAAAATTGCTCTTCGGCCTCCTTATGGCCTCGAGGAAGCTACGCCACTACTTCCAAGCGCACGAGATCACCGTGGTTACCCGTCTTCCATTGCAATGGATACTGCATAACCCAGATGCAACAGGAAGGATCGTGGAATGGGCCCTGGAGCTGTCGAGTTTTGGTCTAAAGTTTGAAAGTACCTTGATGATCTAGAGCAGAGTCTTGGCGGAGTTTGTTGCAGAATGGACCTCGACGCCTGACGAAGAGGTACAGGAGACCACTCTCCTTGGCGAGCAAACAAGCGGCAACTGGATCATGTACTTTGATGGGGCCTTTTCGCTGCAAGGCGCCGATGCTGATGTGCTGCTTGTCGCACCCACTGTAGAGCACCTCAAGTACGTCATCCAAATGCACTTTCCCGGGGAGATGTCAACCAACAACATCGCCGAGTACGAGGGTTTTCTTGCCGGTGTCAGGATCGTGGTGGACCTCAGAGTCAAAAAGCTCATCGTCAAGGGTGACTCGCAACTCGTTGTCAGGCAGGTCAACAAAGATTATCAAATCCTATTGATGGAAGCTTACGTGGATGAGCTGGGAAAACTGGAAGAGCGCTTTGACGGTATACAAGTGGAGCATGTCCCTCGGACGGAGAACGACATCACCGACTACCTGTCAAAGCGCGCTGCCCTCAAGCTACCTGTGGAACTAGGTACTTTCATGCTTCAGTTAACTCAACCGTCCGTTGAGCCGCCAACCGGGCAGAACAAGCGGAGGAAGCTAGGCTCCGGCAAGTACTTCCCCACCGAGCTCCCCAGAGCCACCGGCGAACATGTTGTCGTGGATGCCGGTCCTGCCGCGGGACAACCGACTCCGGCTGGACCTCAGGTCATGGCCGTAGAGACGGCCGTTCCCGTGGCAGAAGAGATGCCTTTAGTCCTTGCCGTCGAGCCACAGGCTCCAGCATGGGCGCAACACACCGTCCGATTCCTCCAAATGGGAGAGCTTCCTGAGGAGCAGGAAGGGGCAGAGAAAGTAGCCCGCCGGTCCGCTCTATACAAATTCATTGACAACGTTTTGTACAGAAAGAGACCGAATGGGGTGAAATTGAAGTGCATCTCCCGGGAGGAAGGACTAGAGCTGTTGGCGGAGATACATGGAGGCATATGTGGCTCCCACATAGGGTCAAGGGCCCTTGCCGGGAAGGCTTCTTCTGGCCCACCGCCCTCCAGGATGCGACGGCACTAGTAACCAAGTGTGAAGCATGCCAGTTCCATTCAAAGAAGCTTCATCAACCAGCCCAAGCCCTTCAAACCATCCCTGTCTCCTGGCCCTTCTCGGTCTGGGGGCTTGACATATTGGGCCCCTTCCCCCACGCTGTCGAGGGCTTTGAGTACTTGTACGTTGCAATCGACAAGTTCACAAAGTGGCCAGAGGTGGAAACAGTGAGGAAGGTGATGGCGCAGTCAGCCATCAATTTCTTCGAGGGACTAGTGTGCCGTTTTGGGGTGACCAACAGGATCATCACCGACAATGGCACACAGTTCACAAGCTACGCCTTCATGCAATACATTGAGGATCTCGGCGGCAGGGTCTGTTTTGCCTCCGTGGCACATCCACGGAGCAACGGCCAAGCGGAGAGAGCAAATGCAGAAGTCCTGTGAGGCTTAAGAACGAAGACTTTTGACAGGCTATGCAAAAGTGGAAGACGTTGGATTGATGAGTTGCCGGCGGTTCTTTGGTCGATCAGAACTACGCCAAATCGAGCCACCGGTCAGACACCCTTTGCCCTGGTCTACGGGGAAGAAGCAGTTCTCCCCACGGAACTCATATACAGGTCACCTCGAGTGCTCGCTTATGATGAGCTTGAGCAAGAGCGATTGCGGCAACATGATGCAACGCTCCTTGAGGAAGATCGTCTCCGGGCGGCTGTGAGAGCAGCACGCTACCAGCAAGCCTTGCGCCGCTACCATAGCCGCAAGGTTCATGCCCGGAGCTTTGAGGAAGGCGACGTTGTTCTTCGGCATGTTCAGTCAGCCAAGAATTCCAACAAGTTGACGCCAAAGTGGGAAGGCCCTTATCGGGTAACACGAGTCACCAGGCTCGGCGCAGTCCACCTGGAGACCTAAGATGCCGTTCTGGTGAACAACTCCTGGAACATCAAGCATCTTCGCAAGTTTTACCCATAAGGCGCGGCTGCCGGGCCTCCCGGCAGGCCACCCTTTTGTACAAGCCTTGCCGGCAAGGCATCTAACCCTTTGTAGAAAGCCAGGCATAGACCCTGAGCACTAATAAACGAAGCACTGGCGCCCTAAGTTATAGCATGCATGCTAGGTCGAGTCTCCTCCTCGGTTAGGGTTGATAGTGCTTAGCAGCGGCTAACCCCTAGCTTAGAGGTCGAGTATGCATCTCTCTGTTTCTTCCCTGTCCTTTTTGGTTCGCACGACACGTAAGTATTTCTGCTGAGCTATTTGGAAGAAAGGAACGGACCGGTGCCCCGACCCCGGCAAGCCAAGGTTGCTGGGGGCTGCAAATATAGGGATCCGTCCGCGATAAGCCAAGATTGCCAGGGGCTGCAGGTCCAGATAAGTCTTTTATCCTCTATCATGCATTCCGTTATGAACTCGGGTACGTGAAATCCCGTTTTATATCCAAACTACCATGCTCCCCTCTTTCCGAGCCCAAGGTTTATCTCCTGGGTCCAAAGTTGGTCGTAGTTGCGGCAGCAAAGGAATAGAACGTGGAGCCTAAACCCATCTCATCCCTTCCTCTGCCGAGAACGTGAGAAAGGTCGAGCCAAATGGGGGGACGACAGGGCATGTTGTCGGGCGAAAAACGTTTACTTCAGATGATAACAAGGATTCGATCCTTGCCGTGGGTTTCACCCGCGAACGAAAAGCCCGGCAAACATCCTTTTTCATTAAAAACACCCCGTACAGGTACAATTCATACGGAATGAAAAACATGAGCAAGGGGATTACAAGTTTTAAATCTAACAAAGGCACGAAGGCTTACAGGATTAAAAAGAGATAAGGTGCCCGTAATCCCTTTCTTGTCCCTCTCCCTAGGAAATGGAACAAGAAGGCAAAAGGGCGAAAGGGGCGCCTAGGCGAAGCACGAGCAGCAGGAGGCACCAGGAGAACATCCCGGTGGCCACCCCGAAGGGAGGCTGGTGATGATGATGACGGTAGAAGAGCTGGAAGACGAGGCGGCAGGACTGTCAATACGCTACGAAGGCGTTGGTGCCCGCATACTCCGACTTGACGGCCTTGCCACCCGCCCTCTTCCTCTTCCGCAGCCTCCCAATGCCAGCCGCCCAAGGAGGCGACCCCGAGAAGTTCAAGGAGCCGGTGACACAGATGATGGGCTCGCCGGTGCCTCCTGGAGTGGCGCCTGACACCTAGTCGGACCCCTCATCCTGCCGCCCGCTCCCCTCGTCGTCGCTACCATTGTCCTCCTCGTCACCCTCGCTCGAGGAGGAATCTTCATCGTCGGAGGAGCTCTGCATGCAACACATTACGCGAGTCCCGAAGTGCCCGAAGATCTTGACGGAGAGGAGGCCATTCTCCATTAATTTGAAAAGGAGAGTGAGCCCCTCCGTCAAGCTATGGACGCGGGTGAAGGTCTTCCACCCTCGACGGAGGTACATAACGTGAGGGGCAGGGAACTCGACATCGGCCCATATGCCGCTGTTCCCGCAACCCCTCATATGCAGCCGCAACACCTGCAGTGGATCCAGCTCCATCTCCCGCACAAACGGAGTCGGGAGGCGAAGACGACGGTGCGGCAGCTGGCGTAGCCTGATGAAGAACTCGCGAGGGTTGTCCCCGACGTGGCCCTCCATCGGAGGAGGGGCCATTGGTGGAGGCGATGCTAATCTGCCGCCCCGTCCTCCTCCCCCTCGAGCACCACAGCGGCCTCGACCTCGCCCCCACCCCCTCCCTCTCGCAAATGGCTCCGCCGCTACAAGCTCTTGGGGAGGGGCGATCGTTGTCGAGCCGAGACCCTCGCCGCCACCGATGAAGCGTCGCCACACCCGATCGGCATGGCAGAAGAAAGGAAGAAGCAGGAATGGGGAGAGGCAGATGGCAAAGGGTTGAGGCACCATTCCTCCCGCTCCCCTCCTTATAAAGGGGTGGGGGCGAGGCTCGGCTGCCCCCTCTCGGCCAATTCGGCCCATTGGACTGACAGCAAGCGGGGCCATCGACCGCCCTCCCTGCTCCATTGAAGGCGTGTGGGAATCGACCCACACACGCGCACGACTTCCCACATACCGCGCGCCTGTCATTCGCCTTGCATCGTGCATGCAGCGAATGTGGTGTGAGGGATAGGCGCAGTGGGACGTGTGGAGCGATGGTTCCCGAGCGAGGCAGTAAATGAGCAGCGGCCCTACGGTCTCAAAGAGACACGCAAGCCGCCCCTTTACTGTCCACCACGGGATGACGCCAGCATGCTTCCGTCATGCGCGCGCGCACGAACTCCACGTCGGCATGTTCAATGCGGGTCGTGGGGAAGCGCAGTGGACGGAACAGTTATCGCGGTAAAAATCTGCCCCCGATTGCCCGCGCACCGTTCTGGGCCTGGCCCAACAATGTGATGCACTTATGTATGGCCCAGGCCCGGTGGCTCCTGTCGGTGTACAAAAGTAGGGGCTCTGATTTTGACCCCTTTACTTGTGCACGGGCAGTCAGAGCCACTCGCCACAGCCACGCATAACAGGGCAGGAAAGGGAAGCCGGAGAGAAGCCAAAGGCACAAGACAAACAAGGCAACATCAAGGACCAAGGCCACAAAGTGCAGATGGGTGAAGCAGGTTTCCCCGACAAGACCCTTGCCGGGGGCAGCCTCCGCGGCCCCGGCAAGCCCCTTGCCGGGGCAGCTCACCCACACCGGTGGAGCGGGCCACCCTCGAGCCACAGTCCCCAACAGCCATGTTGGACCAGGGCTCGGGAGGCACCTCCATGGTGGCATGCAGATCTTTGTGAAGACATAAAATGCTCAAGATCAAATGAGGATTGGAAAGCAACAATCCTCGCCAAGATCCCTACCGAAGGAATCCACAAGACCCCCGGCAAGACCCTTGCCGGGGATGCTAGCGCGCCACAGCAGGACCCTTGCCGGGCCACTCGGCAAGACCCTTGCCGGGCCACTCGACAAGACCCTTGCCAGAGGCGACAGCAGGGCCACTGCCAGGACCGCACCAACCAACTCCCCGCCGCCGCTCGCATGCAGCTGCTAGCCCAACCAGTTGAGCAGGCACCTGCGTGGCAGCATGCAGCTTCCAGGCCAACTCAGCACGCACCCACATGGCGGCATGCATGTCTTCATGGAGGCTCCACCACCGCGCCACCTCAGCTGCTTGCCTGCCTATGTGGCACCACATGCATCGCTGGCCAGGGCGCGTGTCGGAGCGAGGAGCAGCGGCAACAGACGGGACAGGTCTCGCTCTCGGCCCCGATAAAGTGAAGGGACACCTAAGCCTCACATTAAATGCGCTTTGTCATGTAATACCAGCGATAAGCTCACAGCGCTGTAGCACTTTCCACCTCATGTGTGCCACTATGGCAGCCCCTTTCACCTATAAAAGGAGGCCCATGGCGCACTGGAGAAGGATTCGGCTCTTTCGAATCTGGCAACGCCCAGAGCTAGTTCAAGAGCTCAAGAACACTAAATACATCCACCAAAGCAGGATCATAGGGTTTTACGCATCTTTGCGGCCCGAACCTGGGTAAATCTCCTTTGCGATGTCTGTTAGTCCCGCTCTTCTCACGATCACATGCATCACAACCGTAGTAGGGATTCCAGTGATCCCATAGGTGTCGTTTCCCACCGACAAGCTCAACGTCAACATGACGCAAAGATCTTGACAATAAGAAGTGACAATGGCACTGAGTTCAAGAACTACACCTTGGATGAGTTTCTTAGTGATGAGGGGATCAAGCATCAATATGCTGCACCATATACCCCTCAACAAAATGGTGTCGCGGAGAGGAAGAACCGGACGTTGATGGATGCGGCAAGGACCATGATGGTGGAGTTCAAGTCCCCATACAACTTTTGGGCTGAAGCCATCAACATAGCATGTCATGCATCCAATCGGCTCTATCTCCGCAAAGGCTTGAACAAGACTCCTTATGAAATACTTACCGGTAACAAGCCCAACCTCAAGTACTTTCGAGGGTTCGGGTGTAAGTGTTTCATTCTCAAGAAAGGTGTTCGTTTGTCTAAATTTGAGGCTAGAGCTTGTGTGGACATATTTGTTGGTTATGCTACAAACTCTCATGCTTACCGTGTCCTCAACACATCCACCAGACTCATAGAGGAGATGTGTAACATGGAGTTTGACGAAAATAACGGCTCCCAAGTGGAGCAAAGTGGTACTTGTGATGTAGGTGATGAAATTCCTCCCCAAGCCATAAGAAGAATGGGTGTGGGTCATATCCTACCCATTGAGGAACCCCTTGTGGCCGAAGGAGAAGACAATGCTCCACTCAAGTGGGGCCATCACCAACCCAAGACCCACACGCTTCCGAAGAACAAAGTGAAGGCCCTCAACCTCGTGAACAAGACCAAGGGCAAGATCAACCTCAAGATGGTGGTGAACCACCAAATGATGCCCAAGGTCAAGTTCTCCCCCTCGAGCAAGTTCAAGATCAAGAGCAATCTCAAGATCTAAAACAAGCTCAAGACGGCGCTCAAGATAATCAAGTTAATCCTCCTCCTTCCACATCTGAGGAGGAATTAGAGTGTCGTGCCGCAAAGATTGCTTCCAAGCTCACCACCCAAGGTCATCTCATGGAGAACGTGGTTGGAAGCCTAAGAAAGGGGGTAAGCACTCATAGACAATTAGCAAACTATTGTGAACATCACGTGTTTGTCTCTTGTGTTGAACCCCAAAAGGTCTATGAGGCACTCAAAGATTCGGATTGGCTCAATGCCATGCATGAAGAACTCAACAACTTCGAGTACAACAAGGTGTGGAGATTGGTGCCAAGGCCGTCGGGGAACCACAACATCATTGGAACCAAGTGGATATTCAAGAAAAAGCAAGATGCTCATGGGAACATCATTCTCAACAAGGCAAGATTAGTAGCACAAGGCTACTCCCAGGTCGAGGGTATCGACTACGGTGAAACCTTTGCTCCTGTTGCTCGCCTTGAATCCATTCGTTTGTTGATTGCTTATGCTTCCCATCACAACTTTAAGTTACAACAAATGGATGTGAAGAGTGCTTTTCTTAACGGTCCTATTAATGAGTTGGTTTATGTCAAGCAACCCCTCGGGTTCGAGGATCCCTACTTCCCGGATCATGTGTATCAACTCGATAAGGCACTCTATGGCCTTAAGCAAGCCCCACGTGCGTGGTATGACCACCTTACCGAGTTGTTAGAAGATCATCGATTTGATATTGGCCAAATTGATCCCACTCTTTTTACTAAGAAGGTCAACGGGGAGTTGTTTGTATGCCAACTATATGTTGATGATATTATCTTTGGTTCCCCTAACAAAGCTTTCAATGAGGAATTTGCCGCTCTCATGACCTATAAGTTCAAGATGTCTTCGATGGGAGAGTTGAAGTTCTTCCTTGGTTTCGATATCAAGCAAAGAAGAGAAGGTACCTTCATCAACCAAGCCAAATACACTCAAGACATGCTAAAAAGATTCAAGCTAAGTGATGTCAAGCCGGCTTCTACTCCAATGCCTACCAAGTGCCAACTTGACATTGATCCCAATGGTAAAGCGGTGGATCAAAAGGTATATCGCTCCATGATTGGCTCCTTGCTTTACCTTTGTGCATCTAGACCAGATATCATGTTGAGTGTGGGAATATGTGCACGGTTTCATGTCGCACCGAAGGAAAGCCACTATGTGGCGGTCAAGCGAATCTTTCGATATTTGGCTCATACCCCAAACTTTGGCTTATGGTACCCAAGAGGAGCAAACTTCAAGCTTGAAGGATATACAGATTCCAATTGGGCGGGATACAAAGTGGATAGGAAGTCCACTTCTGGAGGGTGCCAATTTCTTGGTTGCTCTTTGGTGAGTTGGTCTTCCAAGAAGCAAAGTTGTGTGTCTCTCTCGTCCATCGAAGCAGAGTATGTGGCGGCCAGTAGTTGTTGTGCACAACTCTTCTGGATGAGGCAACCTTTAAAGGAGTACGGTGTCATTTGTGACAAAGTGCCTCTTTGGTGTGATAATGAAAGTGCCATCAAGATTTCTCTCAACCCGGTGCGACATTTCAAGACGAAGCATATTAAGATTCGGTATCACTTCATCCGGGATCACATTAGGCGAGGGGAGATCGAGCTCAAGTATGTCAACACTCATGATAACCTTGCAGATATTTTCACGAAGCCCTTGGATGAAGCAAGATTTCGCGAGTTAAGGCATGAGCTAAATATCATTGATTCGAGCAATGTATCTTGAACCCATGCACATCCCACCACATTTAACATGCTGTCTAGTTTATGTGTAGGAATGGACATAGGGGGAGTGTTGTTCTCTCAATGAACTCTCCCTCTCCCCATTATGCGTAAATTGATCAAGTCTTTCACATTAACCATTTTTGATGGTACTTGTGCTTCAAGGATGAGTTTTGATCATGGGCCCAAGGTTAAAATCTTCGCGGCGCCATACCTCTTGACTCAAACATAGGTGGCCTCGGCCACCGCCCTCTCTTGAAGAGGTGTGTCATGTCCCCTTACTAGTGTGTTTGCTGCCGAGTTCTTTTTCTCCTCTTCTTGCTGTTGGTTTTTCTCTCTTTTTGAGAAAAACCGTTGTTGTCTAGTTGTTGTGGCTTGCTGGGCGGTACTACCGCTGGTGGTGCGCGGTACTACCGCCCTCTAGTGCGGTACTACCGCTGAGGGGCGGGACCAGGGGGTTATATCGGGGCAGGGGGAGGCTTCTTCTCCCCCATACCCATTCGCTCCGCCCCCTCGTTCCTCTTCTTCTCTCCAGCAACGCCTTGCCGCGGGAGGGCTCCGGCGGGCCTTCTTCTCCGGGTCGTCCCTCTCCATTTCCTTTGGTGCAGTCGATCCCCACCTAGTCCTCTTGCCATGGATGCCGGTATTGCCCCCGTTCCTCCTCTCTTTTTGTCTAGATTTCAGATCTAGCATATTAGGGGCAATAGTGATTGCATCTCCAGATTTTTGGCTAAATTTAGGCTTGTGTAGGTTGGAGAAGGCAACTAGACTATTTGGATTAGTGTTTGGTAGGAGTATTTTTTTGAATTTGGTAGGCTGGTAGTGCCGGATCTGACCACGGTAGTAGGGAACCGCCATTTCCTTGTTTCGAGCGGTACTACCGCTCCCATTGGAGCGGTACTACCGCTCGGGCGGTACTGCCGCTTCCAGGTCACGGTACTATCGCTGCCTGCCAAGTTCCATCATGTTCCTACCATTCCTTGATCTCTTTTGTTGTGTTTGTTGGCTTATGCTCGTTCTTTTTGGTTGTTTCATGTGTTCGTGTGGTTGGTTCTAGGTGATGAACATCCTGAGCATCAAGCTCGCCGTGTCAACCCTGGTCGTGCCACGTCGAAGCGCTACTGCACATATGAGTCAGCAAGAGGTTCCTCTAGTGCTCCACCTCCACCTCAACTCAAGAAGAAGTTTGCTGTCAAGCCGAAGCCAAAGGGAAAAACTGTGCCTCAAATGAATGCCAAGGAGTTCTAGGCAAGGCGTCGCTGCAACCCCTATGTGGAAGACCAAGAACCCACTTTGGTCAACCGTCCGTTCTGGAACCACTTTCAGTTTGCCATCTTCTTTGATGTGATCAAGGCCAAGAAGAATCGCTATGTTGATGTGTGCTCCATCGACACGGACTTTATGGAAAAGGATCCTGAGTACTTTGGTGAAGCCCTTCAGATGTGCTCTCAGATGAACATTCTCAGAATCATGCAGTTCAACAAGGACTATGATGCTGATATAGTGGCTCAATTCTATTCCACTGTCCATCTAGGGACTGATGAGGACAGGACTCTGACTTGGATGACAAATGGCAAGTTGCTTTCTATCAAGTGGAAGGCCTTCATGGCATTACTTGGGGTGGAAGATCACGGGCTTGAGACTCCTGTCGGCTTTCGCCCTCACTGCAATGCAACCTCCACTCACAAGCAAGCCATCTGGCCCTACTGCACTCTGAAGATCAACCCCGACACTAAGAAGGAAACCTATGAGCTCCCTGCCTTTCTGGACATTCTTCACCATGTCTTCCGTGAGACTCTCTTCCCTCGTATCGGGAATCTGAATATGGTTCACTCCTATCTCGTGGACATGCTTCTCTTCTGCCAGCATGAGAAGGAAGCAAACACTGGCGAGTCCCTGGACATTTCTCATGTTATGTGGTTTGAGCTCTTATCTACTATCTATGAGTGCAAGTGCCCGATCTATGGACCGTTCATCATGTTGCTCATTGAGAAGGCCTGGGATCAGGTCTATCCCAAGGTTATGCTGGAGACTGGAGAGTTGGTGTCTCATGAGATCAAGCGTCCGAGGAAGAAGGACAACTGGGGCACCCAGGTCCCTAAAACTGGGGTTACATCTTCTGCTGCTGCCATGGAGACTGAGGAGGAGACTAAGGCTGATGATGATGCTGACTATGAGCCTTCTGGGGCAAAGCCCTCTTGGGCAAAGAAGCTCAAGCTCAAGATGAAGAAGCTTTTCTGCATGGAGTCTCATGTTTAGTACATGACTCATGTGGCTGAGAAGAAGGCCAGGGGGCATCACAAGGAGCTCATGCGTTAGTTGGGTGCACCATGAACAGTGGATCTGAGGACCGGCTAACTGAGGAGGAGGAGTGGATTCAGCAGCACTGCCCGTGGACAGACTCAAACACCGAGCAGTTTCCGACCGACGACGACGGTGCAGACGATCCCGCTTGGATATGATGTTCAAGACCCTCGCTTGCTATCACCTGGAGCCGTAGCAACACTCCTTCCCTTTTTGGTGTCTTGATGCCAAAGGGGGAGAGAGTTTAGGGATTTGTGTTGTTGTCTGATTTGCGAGTGTTTCTTTGTGGTGTCGTTGGGTTTTCTCACCGTTTGCTTTGTTTGTTTTTGTGCCAGTGAGACCTAAGTTCCAGACATATGGTGTGATACATATGCTACATTATCTTTATATTACCATTATCTATGTCTATCTAGTCCTTCGGTATCTTATGAGTTGCATGTTTATCCTGTTATATACTCTGTTCTCATATATCCTGCTTAGGTTCTTGGTCTCTAAAATGTAGGGGGAGCGTTGATCCTAGTATGTGTGCCGTGCAGTCCAAAGCACTTATCTAGATAGCACACATCTAGGGGGAGACCGTCTATATTTTAGAGTTGTGGGGTTTGCGCATGTCCTATGTCTTTTCCCGTTTGTGCAAATCCTGTATTGTCATCAATCCACCAAAAAGGGGGAGATTGTAAGGGCATATTTATCCCTAAGGTGTTTTGGTGATTGATGACAATGCTATTGCGCACTAATCGTGTGCGTTGAGTTTTTCAGAGATTCATCCTTTGGCACAAGACGATTCCCTCCCCTTGGTGTTTTATTCAAGACGGTGCAACTCTTTCGTTTCTATGTTGGTGGACTAGTTTCGTAGGAGTCACCGTACTATCAAGAGGGGATCCGCTTTGGTAAGGCTAGGGTGAAATCAACACGTAAACATCCTTATCACACCCGCTGAACCTTTCCGCTTCAATGGAGAACTCATTCCCCTTCTTGTTTGCTTTGTCTGGTCCCAGCGGTAGTACCGCGGGCCACAGGGGTAGTACCGCCCAAGTGCAACAAGCGGTAGTACCGCTTGGAGCCTTCTGCCGTAGTACCGCTGCGGCTCCGTGCTCCTACCGCCTCGACTCGAGGCCCCTTTTTCTCGTGTCGGGTTTTGTGGCACTAGCTACGGCAGTAGAGGTGGTAGTACCTTACCACCGCGGTAGTACCGCTCAGGGTCCAGGTCCTCGCTCCCCTCCTTTGCGCGGCAGTACCGCTAGATGGGACGGTAGTACCACTGGCTTAGCGGTAGTACCGCCCACCCCAGCGGTAGTACCACTCTCTGCGGGGCTGCTTGGGGGGTAACGGTTGGATTGTTCCCCCCACTATATAAGGAGGTCTTCTTCCCCAAAGTTGACCTACCTCTTCCCCCAAGCTCCATTTTCGCCCGATCTCTCTCCCTAGCCAATCAAACTTGTTGATTTGCTCGGGATAGGTTGAGAAGGCCCCGATCTACACTTCCACCAAGAGAAATTTGATTCCCCCCACTAATCCCTAGCAGATCTTGTTACGCTTGGGTGTTTGAGCACCCTAGACGGTTGAGGTCACCGCGAAGCCATAGTCCATTGTGGTGAAGCTTCATGGTGTCGTTGGGAGCCTCCAATTAAGTTGTGGAGATAGCCCCAACCTTGTTTGTAAAGGTTCGGTCGCTGCCTTCAAGGGCACCAATAGTGGAATCATGGCATCTCACATTGTGTGAGGGCGTGAGGAGAATACGGTGGCCCTAGTGGCTTCTTGGGGAGCATTGTGCCTCCACACCGCTCTAACGGAGACGTACTTCCCCTCAAAAGGAAGGAACTTCGGTAACACATCCTCGTCTCCATTGGCTCCACTCTTGGTTATCTCGTGCCTTTACTTGTGCAAGCTTATTTGTGTTGTATCCCTTGCTTGCTTGTGTACTTATTGTTGTTGCATCATATAGGTTGCTCACCTAGTTGCATATTTAGATAACCTACTTCGATGCAAAGTTTAGTTTGGTAAAGAAAAGCTAAGAACTGTTAGTTGCCTATTCACCCCCCCCCCCCTCTAGTCAACTATATCGATCATTTCAAAGGGGCGCCTTTATATGAGTGCAAACTGCATTGCATTCGCATCGTGTTGCCTCTCTTCCTGGTCCTCCTCCCATTATTCATGATGCTAATTGAAGGAGGATGCATCATTGGTCATTCAACATTTCGGGAACCGCTACCCTCTCCCTCGTCTGCATTGAAGCCATATCGGGAACTGCGCCGCCTACTGTCAAATCAAATAGTACTGCGTCGCCCGCTGCACGCCCGGCTGAACACGCCTCCTCGCCTCCATCTATGCTTAATTACTGAATATTAGTTGCAAAAATTAGATACTGCTAGTGATTTTTAGCTTCATATTTTGACAAACCGCAGTGTTACAAGGTTGACAAATGGCAATGTTACTAGATCAACAAATGTCAATCTTTCCAGTTCGACAAATGGCAACATACCCAATATGACAGATGCAAATCTACCAAATTGTTTGTAAGTGGTTGCACACGGGTCATCCAAAAGAATTGTTTGCGTTGAAGAGATGCACAAATCCTGCTCTCGCTTTGCATACAAGTGTTCTATCTAAAACGTTTGCGGTCAAGAGCCATTAAAACCTATAGCCATTAAAACCAAGACAGGTGGCGTCACGTGAATGGTTAAAACTTGAATTATGCACATAAATGCATTGGAAACTCAACTAATGCATACAAATATCCAAACGAACCCCAAAAATCCCAAAAATTGACACAACACCCCTGTTGTTCTATGTTGACACGAGAAAAAAATTGAAAGCAATAAGAGGCCATTGATATTGTTTCGTCCCCAAAGGTGGGACGTTCCCTACCGAAACCATCATGTTTGTTGTGAGAAGCTCTGGTTTGTGAGAACCATATACCCAAACCTGCCCCAAATAGGACAAAAAATTTACCACGGCATGTTGATGCCGCTCCATGATAGCATGCCAAGTTTCTTGAATTTTAGACGAGTTTTGTATTTACTAGAATTTAAAGACCAGGTATCTCAATGTTTACGGCCGAGTGACGATGGCAGGGTGTTTGACATTCATTCCCATTTCTTGCATGGGACCTAAGCATGCAACCAAGGACACATATTTGAATTTTCAACCAATTTATATGCATTAGAGCATGTGCATGTAGTTCAAATTTGAATTATGCACATAAATGCATTGAAAAACTCAATTAATGCATAAAAATGTCCAAACGAACCCCAAAAATCCCAAAAATTGACACAACACTCGTGTTGTTCTATGTTGACACAAGAAATTTTTTGAAACTAATAAGAGGCAATGGATATCGTTTCGTCCCCAAAGATGGGACATTCCCTACCGAAACCATCAGGCTTGTTGTGAGAAGCTCTGGTTTGTGAGAAGCATATCCCCAAGCCTACCCCAAATGGGACAAAAATTTACCACAGCATGTTGATGCCGCTCCATGATAGCATGCCAAGTTTCATGAATTTCAGACGAGTTTTGGATTTACTAGAATTTAAAAACCAGGTATCTCAATGTTTGCGGCCGAGTGACGGTGGTAGGGTGTTTGACATTCATTCCCATTTCTTGCATGGGACCTAAGCATGCAACCAAGGACACATATTTGAATTTTTAACCAATTTATATGCATTAGAGCATGTGCATGTAGTTCAAATTTGAATTATGCACATAAATGCATTAAAAAAACTCAATTAATGCATAAATATGTCCAAATGAACCCCGAAAAATCCCCAAAATTGACATAACACTCCTGTTGTTCTATGTTGACACGAGAAAAGTTTTGAAAGCAATAAGAGGCAATGGATATCGTTTCGTCTCCAAAGGTGAGACGCTCCCTACCAAAATCATCAGGCTTGTTATGAGAAGCTCTGGTTTGTGAGAAGCATATCCCCAAACCTGCCCCAAATGGGACAAAAAATTTACCACATCATGTTGATGCCGCTCTATGATAGCATGCCAAGTTTCATGAATTTCCGACGAGTTTTGCATTTACTAGAATTTAGAAACCAGGTATCTCAATGTTTGCGGCCGAGTGACGGTGGCAGGGTGTTTGACATTCATTCCCAATTCTTGCATGGGACCTAAGCATGCAACCAAGGACATAGATTTGAATTTTCAACCAATTTATATGCATTAGAGCATGTGCCTGTAGTTCACATTTGAATTATGCACATGAATGCATAGAAAACTCAGTTAATGTATAAAAATGTCCAAGCAAACCCCCAAAAATCCCAAAAATTGACACAACACTCCTGTTGTTCTATGTTGACACTAGGAAAAAAATTGAAATCGAGAAGAGGCAATGGATATCGTTTTGTCCAGAAAGGTGAAACGTTCCCTACCGAAACCATCGGGCTTGTTGTGAGAAGCTCTGGTTTCTGAGAAGCATATCCCCAAACCTGCCCCAAATGGGACAAAAAAATTACCACGGCATGTTCATGCCGCTCTATGACAGCATGCCAAGTTTCATGAATTTCAGACGAGCTTTGGATTTACTAGAATTTAAAAACCAGGTATCTCAATGTTTGCGGTCGAGTGACGGTGGTAGGGTGTTTGACATTCATTCTTATTTCTTGCATGTGACCTAAGTATGCAACCAAGGACACAGATTTGAATTTTCAACTAATTTATATGCATTAATTAGAGCATGTGTATGTAGTTCAAATTTGAATTATGCACATGAATGCATAGAAAACTCAGTTAATGTATAAAAATGTCCAAGCGAACCCCGAAAAATCCCAAAAATTGACACAACACTCCTATTGTTCTATGTTGACACTAGAAAAAAATTGAAGTCGAGAAGAGGCAACGGATATCATTTCATCCAGAAAGGTGAAACCTTCCCTACCAAAACCATCACACTTGTTGTGAGAAGCTCTGGTTTATGAGAAGTTTATACCCAAACCTGCCCCAAATGGGACAAAAAAATTACCACAGCATGTTGATGCCGCTCCATGATAGCATGTCAAGTTTCATGAATTTCGGACGACTTTTGGATTTACTAGAATTACAAAAGCAAGTTCGTCGACGTTTGCCGGAGAGCCACGGTGCCATGGTGTTCAAAATTCATCTCCATTTCTTGCATCGGGCATAAGCATAAACCCATGGACACATATATGATTTTACAACCCATGTTGGTGCACCGGAGCATGTGCACGTGGTTTAATTTTGAATTGTGAACCTAAAATGGCTAGAAAACCAATTTAATGTATAAAATGTCCAAACAAACCCTGAATAATTTCAATTCTTTTACGACACACATATAGTTGCATGTTCATTGCAGATAAAAGGTCTAGCAATTCAAACACCGTCCATTGTCACTGTGACCCAATTATGTAATTCAAATCAAGAAGAAAAAGCAAGTAGATCCCACACAGTTTATTATAACCAACCGTGTGAGATGCAGCACAAAATATCTTGGAGCACCGTCGGAGTATAGTACGCATACGCCTTAGGGGAGAAGGTGCGACGGCTACAGTCCACAGCCCGCTCTGAATAAGGGATTGTGTCTAATGACACTTTGCGTGCCAGTTTTTTTGCTAAAGTGATTCCAAATTTTCGGCTGCCGCGGAAATATCTACCTCCCCGCCCCTCCCCCTTACCAAAAGCCACATTTCCCCTGTTTCCGCCTTCCTTTCCAAGTTGAAACCTTCACTCCTTGCTTGCAGTGCCGCCTCCTCACCGGCGACCCTCCTTCACGCTGCTCGGCCTCGCCTATCCAGGCATGTAATCCACACCCGACCCCCATCCCCCTTCTCCTTCCACATCCCACATTCCCCGACCACTGGCGCGAGCGCGACACCTTCCACCCAAATCACCGACCCCTCCACCAAATAAGCTCGCTCTAAGCCACGGTGGATGTAGTATAGCCAGGATCTCAAGGAGCATTTGGCAGCAGAGAAGCAAATCACGGCCGCACGCGCGGATGAGGTCGCGATGGCTGCCATTCGTGCCAACCCCCAGATCTTGGAGGAGCACCTCGCCATCGAGGCCACCATTGATGCCTCGCGCGCCGATGCCGCGATGCGGTTGGCTACTTTAAATGACAGTTCGTGGCGTTTTCTCGAGGCCACTGTCGGTGCCTTCGACGAAGACTATGAGGTGTTTTCTCAGCGTGCACCTGCTTACCTCATCTCGAGAGCCAGCACGTTGGTGCCCGGAGTGGCTCAGGCAACTCACCACTATGACGAGGGCACCCACGATGCGGAGGCCTCACCCTCTTCCATGTCTAAGGAGCCAATTGTCATCGATATCTCCGACAATGAGTAGCTTGTCTTATTAGCTCACTATAAGGACCCATGTTCAGTTTGCTAGCTACTGCCTTTCCTTAACAAATTGTGCTATCTACTTTTACCATGGAATATTCCGCTCTAGTGTATATGGTCTATATGTCGTGCAATGTGGTGTTCAGTTAACTGTTTGGTTCAATTCTACAAATGTGATGTTCAATTCTTTAGGGTGCAATATTCCAAGTTGTCAAGCATGCTTGGTTAGGTTAACTGTTTGATCTTCTATTAGGAGTATGTTATATTGTGCAATGTGGTGCTCACTTAACATTTGGTTCATTTGTTGTGGTGTTTAGTTAACTATTTGGTTCAATTCTGCAATGCGATGTTCAATTGTTGTGTGTGCATTCTGTTATTCTATACCATGTGAGAAATAAATTGAATTTGGCTATACTAAATACATGAGAAACAAATATAATTGATATATTTCCAAGTTGTTAAGCATGCTTGGTTTGGTTAACTGTCTGGTCTTCTATTAGGAGTATGTTATATTGTGCAATGTGGTGCTCAGTTAACGTTTGGTTCATTTGTTGTGGTGTTTAGTTAATTGCTTGGTTCAATTCTGCAATGCGATGTTCAATTGTTGTGGCTGCATTCTGTTATTGTATACCATGTGAGGAATAAATCAAATTTGGCTGCACTTAATACATGAGAAACATATACAAGTGCTATATTTCCTAGTTCTTAATCATGCTTGGTTTGGATAAATAGGTTTTCCATGTGGCTTGAATTAATCTGATCAATCTGCAATGTGCTTATTTTTCATCAACATATTTTCTATACCACTATATAGCCAATAGCTTCAAATATTAGTCATTGGATATGCCCATCCAACGGTCAAGAGATGGCAAATCCGAGCATTATCATATGTTGGATATAGTTTTTAACTCATAGGATACTGCAACATGGCCTTCTAATTGAAAACCCAACTCTACCATCTCATGTGTTCTAGAAGTATCTATCCACATGCTTATCCGATACTCTAATAAAAAGAGGCTAGAACAATCTGGATTCTAGAGAGGAAAGAACCAAATTGGATCTTGTCCAGTATGATTTTAGAAAAGGAAATACATATTCAAATGTATTTTTCCATGCTTTTTATATATATTTAAATGACGTGCAAAGCACGTACAATTTATTGGTACTGATAGCATGCGAACCCTTACTTAACTTGATGACTAACTACCTTATATGTGTTGCAGGGAAACAATGGGAAGCACTGAGGTTTACAAGATGGTACTAACTATTATACCTTGCCTTTTTTTATTCCTTTGCCCCATTTCCAATATAGAGAAGATATTTATGCACATCCTTGTTTTTAGTCCTTTCCAAAGCAGTTCACTGATGATTACCTCTCAAACCAGCTCTATGGTCAGGAGGCGAGGAAAGTTTTCATACAACACCCACGGTTCAATATTGAAGTGTTCCTGAAGAGGACGAAGGATGGACGGTCAATCATCCACAGGCACTGGCCTAAAGTTGCAAAGACCTTCAACATGAATGAAGGCTCAATATTCACCTTCCGCTTCAGCAGTTTTCCAGATAAGATGCATCTGTCTATGTACCGTCTATGAAGTTAATTTCGAAAGGTTCTAGATGTTGCATGTGAAACTTGGTGCTGGTGCAGTTGTGTAATGGGGTAGTTGAGTGCTGAAGCTATATCATGTTGTACTCGGATGTATTTCAATTATGAAATCATGCTTCCTTAATATAGAAATGAAATATATTATGTGCTTAATATGCATGTCAATTAGATTAATAAATGGATTATTAATAATAGGGAAATTAGCCTGCTAATTGGCCAACTAGCCTACTAATTAGGTTTTCCTATTACAAACACTTATTGAGAGACACCATGGGAAACGACCTCAGGCAACAGACACAGTTTCTAGGAATAAACCGTGTTGGATCAATGAACAATCACACACAACATTCTCTTGAAAACTGTTTGTGTTACGCCACCTTGCGCAAACGTTTTCCTTGGAGTGACTGCGTGGGATGTATATACGAACGGAAACGTTTAGCGGGACTGACTGTGTGGGATGTACTTACGACCGGAAACGATTTTGCCTGTATAATTGTATTTTCTTTAGCACTATTGTACGTATAACCGTATTTGGTCGCTCGTCGGTCGCACATGACCTCATTTTGCTGAGCGTGTGTGCCAGGAGGGCATATCCCCGACGGTTTCTGGGTCGTGTGGGAAGGACCCCCCCCCTATCGCATTCACTTACTAGGTGACGATTCCGAATGCCGTTGCGGAAAGGGGCTAAAAACCGTTTGTATAGCACCGACGCGTACCAATGCTAGTTAACCTAATGATAAATGAGTTACAGATATATTCAGTTAAAAGTCTGATTCACCGATTAGTCCCTTATCAGCCCCCGGCCTATATGGTACCAGCTACCGATATCCTGAACAGTGAGTATATATAAGCCATGGGATGAAACTAACCTCGATGGAAAACAACAGTCATTCCCAAAATTGTCCTGTGTAGGTACATCGAGAGGCATATTAAGCACAACAGGCTAAACATCAACCAAATATATCCATGTCAGACAAAATAATCTCCAAAAGATAGCTTCAGTGTGCGGGTTTAAACACGCTAGTAAAGGAAAACAAGTGGAAATGTGTGTTAATTGCAACAGGCCTAAAATTTAACAACAAGCAAACATAGTCATTCAAACTGGTATTATGCCGGTCTAAGTACACTGGTTATTGTTAAATAAAAATGGAAAGGCGTGTTAACTACAAGATGCAGCAACCAAATGTAGTCATTCATAGTGGTATTGTTGAAACTGGTATTGATGAAATTGAACTGCACAGTTCATACTTGCACATATAGAACATCACATTGTGAATAACTGGAATAAACAAGGCATACTACGAACAAACAAAGATAGTATTTGAAACTGGACATATGCTAATTACAAACAACCGAACAATCAGAAAACTTTAAAAGAGGCATATGCTAGCTATAACAGGCTTAACAGCAAGCAAATATATGCATTGCTATCGGTATATTTAAAACTGGATTGATGAAATGTACTGCACAGTAAATAATTGTACATATAGAGCATCACATTGTGAACAACTGAAATAAACAAGGCATACTGCAAACAACCAAATATAGTAATTAAAACTGGACAAATTCTCACTAGACTACAAAAGGGACTCGACAAAACAAATCATGGGTTCCCCCTGTGAAGAGGCACGACAAAACAAATCATGGGTTTCCTCACTTGGCACTGATGGGCTCGTTCCCGTGGGAAGAACACGGACCCTGGATGCGCTCCATGTTGTCGCAGATGGGCTCCTTCCCCTTGGAAGAGCACGGCTGTAGGGTGCCCTCCCTGATGTTGCAGACTGGCTCTTTCCCCTTGGAAGAGCCGGAGAGAGTGCCCTCCTCGTGGTCACCCTCGATGAGGTCTGACGTGGAAGCTATGGATCCCAAGCCAGCGTCGCAGAATGTGTCCTTCAGAAATGATAAAAGGGGCTCGATGGCGATGTGGGATGGCAAATTCTTGCAGCGAGCCAGAGGAGATCAGCGGCGGGGCCATGGATGAGATCGATGGCGGTTGAACCCGAGGGGTTGGGGGTGGGCCACTTAACCTGTGACATAGCCCGCCTTATGCCGTTGTTGTCGACGACCTTAATGGCGTAGCCGACGTCCGCGACATACCCGCATACTCTAGCCCGCTGATTGAGTGCCTGCAGCCAGTAATGGTCGTCAGCTTCCTCGGCGATGTCGGGTGAAGAGACCGCAATACACCTCTTTTGGGCCAGTCGCTCCTCGAGCTCCATGGGAAGCGTAGCCGGGCTTAGGCTGCGATGCTCTAGAGTGGGGGATGGGGATGGGGATCTGTGGGAAAGGGGGCGTTTGGCAGGCGCCATCTAAGAAACTCAGGGTGACCTGGGTATGGAGATCGATGGGTAAGCTGCACGGGCAAACCGACAGATGTTGACAATGGAGGCCTTGCGGCAGCGGCGACCTTGCTAGGGTTTTGAGCAAGGGAGGGGTGTGTGTGTGTGTGTGTGCACGCGCGTGCGCGCCCAAGGAGGTTTTGGTGTGTGTGTGTGTGTGTGGAAGGAGGGGGGTGTGTTTGAGAAAATGATGTGACTACTGAAAATTTTACTATGCAGGAGTCAAACGCGGGAGTGAAATGCTGGGGCCATTGAAAATTTGGATGATGGTGCATCGCACACGGTCTGGAGATAACAACCGTGTGTTATGAAACAGAAAAACCCTCGAGGCGGGCAGATATTTTCGAGGGACGCAGGCAGGAGCGGAAACAAGAAACATCACACATGGTCGAAACATCATAACCGTGTGTTATCAAACAGAAAAAAGCTGCAGGCGGGTAGGTATTTTTGAGAGGGGAAGCCTCGTGGAGCCCAATGTATTATGCGGATGTGCGTGACAGGGGCATCGGCGTGGCATACGGTTAGTGTGAGTGAAACCGTGTCTGTTGCGTCATCCGACTTGACTATAATGTGCGAAAAATGACGCGGGAGAGGGTCAGAACACGAACACACTTGCATGTGGACCAAATATATGTATGAAAATGGTGATTTGATGTTCAAATACGAAATGCAACTTTGATGTGGCACCTATCTCGCAAAGCGCACGGTATTGCTTGCCCCTGCACCTTGTGTCGGCAAGAAGGGAATCCTAAGCTATGAATACATGCC